>NC_041406.2:95356077-95656077 GCF_900747795.2 Erpetoichthys calabaricus
GTGGGATGATTTGCATGAGACGCTGCTTTAAAAAAAAAATGATTACAAAAATACGGGATAAATCCCGTCCATTATTGATTCAAAACGGGACGCGCAATTTCATTATCAAACGCGGCACGATTCCATATTTTAAAGGACGGGTGGCAACCCTACAGTGCCAGGTAACCACCCATACAATCAGATTGTGATTCACACTAGGAATGCAATGAATGTAATTACCCCGATCTACATACAAGGCGAAAGTCTTGCAACATTCAAAGATGATGGATTGGGATAATTAGTACTTATTAAGTACACCATGGAACATAAAAGAGCTTATGAAGCCTTGAACCGAAAAAAGCAACATCTCGGAGATCGTACAAAAAAAATAGGAGGTAATGTCGTTTTACTCGCTGTAGATTTTAGTGAAACATTACCAGTTATTCCACGAGGGAGACCAGCAGATGAACTCAACGCTTCTTTAAAATCCATGCTTCTCCCACGGTCGGTTATATGTCGCGTGTTCTCGGGTAGGTACACCAAAAAATGTATACATTTAAGCATGTAATGGGCAAAGAAAAAATGAGGTATACCCGAAGGCACTGCAGTAGTACTCAATGTAACTTTACTTCTTAAATGTTAATGTTTTACTGTTTAATAATTTATACGCTTCTTATATATTGTTCAAATTCTTTTATCAAAATACCAGTGACAGCGCAATGCACGATAACATGGAGTGAATACACCATACGCACCTGCCCACGGCCGCCCTGGTGTGCGCAGATAGGAGTTGATTCTAAAATAAAATAAACATAAAAACAGTAATACAATCATCACCCATAAAGCGGATAGCAGACGTGACGTATTATATGTGTACCACATTTCAAGTCAATACGTGAAACAGTTTGCAAGCTACAGGTGATTTAAATATCCTGGACAGACCAACGAAAAGCCACGGTAGCAAATTATACAAGAAGATTTTACTGTTTAATTATTTATATTTATATGAAATGTGCTTCTTATATATTACTTCATATTCTCATATGATAATGATGTTAATGTTGTTTATATTGATTTCTATGTTATTGTGAGTGCATCTATGTGTGTATATGTATGTATGTATGTGTATATATATATATATATATATATATATATATATATATATATAAAAAAATATAATATATAAAAAATATATGTGTATATGTATATATAATATATCTGTATATGTGTGTATATGTGTGTGTATATGTGTATATGTATATATATATGACAGCAACACTCATAACAATGACAACACAATTACATTGACAATCACGTTACGTTATTTTTAAAATGTTTCCTTTACTTTTTCATAACCTCTTTAACACACTACTTCTCCGCTGCGAAGCGCGGGTATTTTGCTAGTATATATATATATATAATACATATATATATATATACATATATATATAAATATATAATATATGTGTATATGTATGTATATGTATATATGACAGCAACACTCATAACAATGACAACACAATTACATTGACAATCATGTTACGTTATTTTTAAAATGTTTCCTTTACTTTACCATAACCTCTTTAACACACTACTTCTCCGCTGCGAAGCGCGGGTATTTTGCTAGTCATGTAATATATAGCAAAATGTTTTATTTCTCATATCTCATAATATTGACATCTAAATTAAGTTTTACAAACCATATTTAAGTAGAACTTTTTATGCTTTTATACTACTACTTTTTTTTTTTTTTTTCAGAATTCACTGTCTTTAATCTTCTTTATTTATTTATCTGGTTTGCACAACGCTATATACTGTATACGCTGCCGTTCTTTATTATATTCTGTAAGTGCCTTGAGCATGGGAAAGGCGCTACATAAATAAAATTTATTATTATTATTATTATTATTACTAATTATCGCGCATTTGTCAGCGCATTTTTGTCGGCGTGCATTTGTCGACGCGATTTTGTCAGCGCGCATTTGTTGCCGCGCATTTGTCTATCGCGCATTTGGTGGTGAACCCCGTACCGATACATCATAATGCATATACAAGGTCATAATGCATATGCAGAAACTGCAGTTTTGGTAAGCTTACTGTATGGTTGTGAGACCATGGACATTATCCAGTGACCTGAGACGAGGACCCGTCTCCTTCGGTACTGTGTTTCTTCGGAGAATCCTTGAGTACCGCTGGTTTGACTTGGTGTCGAATAAGTGATTACTCATGGAGTCCCGAATGAGACACATTACCTTCTTTGTGAGGGAGCGTCAATTACGGGACTACTGCCATGTCTGTGATCCGGCTTGCAGGACCCTCATTGTTGAGAACACAAGTGTTTGGACCAGGCCAAGGGGATGCCCACATAACACCTGTCTGCGGCAGATACAGTAGAGGGTCATTTCTGGAGGGTGGGTCTGGACCGTGTGTCTGCTTGGGGGGTTGCCAACCAGGATTCCAAGCTGTTTCGACATGTGGTGGGTGTGGCAACACGCTGTACCAGTGCATGCTCCCTCCCCAAACTGACCTGACCTGATTATTGTACTAACTAAATTAAAATGGACCTTCTGAGTTTTTTCTTTGCTCGTTACAGGCCACAACATTCATCAAAAACCATTTGGCTCAAGTTCTGGCTTACAAGATCTTTCTTGAAATGGCTTCCATTCAGTCAGTCCCACAAGTGCATAAAATGGAAAGGGGACTCTTAACACACAAAGCTTGACGAACTGGGTGAAACAATAAAAATACAGTTGATGTGTTAGTCTCTTCCATTGTGTTGTACTTGTAACGGATGACATTTCTTTCAAAACTTCCAAAAACTGATCTAAAGTTGGCCTTGTTCCTCAAACACTCTAAATCAAATCTCCATACCTTCACCCAGGCAGCCACACTGTGCTCTGGCTGACGAGCACACTGCACGTTACACTGTCCTCCCGGTAAAATCACCTAAATGTTACATTTCAGCCATATTTGTCTGAAGGATAAAACTGCCAACATTTAGACTTTCTGGAAAATGGAACTTTGGACCAAATTTCTATAAAAAAAGAGATGTGAATAATTGTTGTTTCCCACTTTAAGCCCTGCTTATTATAAATTAACAATTTCAATATGAAGCTTTATATTAATACATTTCTTATTTCAAAGTTTTCCCACAGGCCAGCTGCTGTCGTTGACGGCCAGTGTCTTTGAAAATAGAATCTTTGATGCTGCTCAGACATTTTGGCTCTGAAGTTTTAACATTAAAAAAAAAAAAAGCAATTGAAAAAAAAAGTCTGATATACGCTACCTTCACGAAGCCGAAGATGAGAATTTCAAAGAGAAAATCGAATTAGAATGAGAAACATGCATTAAGATCAATGCTCTACTGATATGCAAAGAGTCCAAAAAGAGTTCAAAAGTAAACTGTGCCGTCTGTATGGAAGGAAAACATAAATCTGTGTGGATGGCATGTGAGCCCCCAATAAAAATAGAAAAGTACAAATCCTTCTCACGTCTTATGTGCCCGTTTAATTGTGTAAAACAGGTCTAAGTGCAAGTTTACCTAAGAAGAATGGCTAATTTGCAGTGTTTTCTGATATTCAGGAGTTTCCATACTTGTCTAGAGATGCTGATTTTCAATTCTGCAGGATGGAATAAACCAAATTCTATGGGCATAGTGCTGGAATCAGGGCAGGATTGATTACCAGTTAATCATACGTCGGTAACTCCCGCAATCCCGCCTAACAGCGAGTGTCTGGACAGTGGGATTAAACACAAGCAAACTTGAGAAAGTGTGTTGTCTTCAATGGGGATTAGGCCAGGGTCCAAAGTGATGGGCTGCACAATGTCACATCAGTTGGAGTCACAAAGCTATTACAGTGATGTATAACATAATTTAATAACATTTTTAGTAATTGAAATGTTATCTTTGTGGACTTGTGCTTCATCCCTGAACTTATGAACAAAAAGAACAAAAAAAGGGGCTTTATTATCAAAGCAGGTGAACAGTCAAAACATTTATCCCATAAACACCTAATGGCTTAAAAATAATAAAAAAGCTAAGCCTTCTGGTGCGTCTCTTTACCCCTCACTTCCTAGGTCACCTCTGGCCTCCTTTACTTGTCCAGCCACAACTTCAGGCCCCCCCTGTAAAGTGACTGCAGGGTCCTTTTAAGCCTGGATCAGAACACCCTTCAGGTGAGCCTTCACAAATGATTCGGGGTGACCAGGCCAGCATTCAAAGATCTCCAAGTACCCCTGAGGAGCCCCCCCCCCCTAGCAGCACTAGGCTTTCCCTGCAGACTTTTCATATCACAGGCTGTGATTGGGGACAACCAGACTGGCTGGCCTCCACAATACTTCTGCAAATCCAAGCCTGCAGTGTGCCCTAGTGGCTCTGGAGACATTAATAAGGGTAGCAATTTGTTGGTTTCCTATGTCACTTTCACACCTTGACTGATGATATGTACTTACACTAAGGTACGTATATTTTCCCCTCAGGCATGACTGCAAGTCACATTTGTTTTTCCTAATGCTTTTGCTTGCTGATGCTCATGTACTCAATGCTGGCTTGTAAAAATGAAAGACCTTCTGATTTTTGGGTAGGTAATTGAGACCTTAGGAACACGCACTTGTCAGGCACTAAACGGGACTTATAAGACAAATGCTGTGCCTTTCCTTGTTGGTGACAAAGCAAATTTTTCTTTATCTTAACATCAGCAAGACCAAGGAACTGGTAATTGACTTTCGCTGCACCAAAGAGTCTTTGTGCCTGGTCACTATTCAGGGAGTGGATGTAGAGGTGGTACTTAGGGGTCCACATTAATGATAGGTAGGACTGTTCTTGGAACACAGAGGAACTATATAAGAAAAGGCAAAGCAGGCTCTTTTTACTTAGGAAATTGCATTCCTTTAATGAGGACAGTGACATATCGTCTATATCTCTATGATGGCCAGTGGGATTTTCTACGCTGTGGTGTGCTGGGCTGGTAACGCCACTTCAAGAGAGGCCCACTGAATCAATAAGCTAATTAATAAGGGCAGACTCAGCTATGCGGACACACTCTGGACCCCTTGGAGGGAGTAGCAAAGTAGAGAAATAAAACTAAACTGAGTGCCATTAAGAACAATGCTGCACATCATCTCGCTAACACACCAACACTGAGGAACTCCAGCCAACAAATTATTCAGTAGAAGTGTGTCAAGAAACCACATGGGGATCCTTTATAGCAACAGCAATACGCCTGTATAACACCTCACTGAGGCTGGGACTGCCAAGTCAGAAGTTTTCTTCCTTTATAATTCTCTTCCTTTTTAGTTATTCTGTTGTGTGGTCAGACCGTAATGTGTAAATATATATATGCTTATTTATCTGTTTATGTATTTATTTATTTGAAGAGGTTTTGTTAAAAACCAGATTTCCCCCTGGGACAAATCAAGATCTATCTATCTATCTATCTATCTATCTATCTATCTATCTATCTATCTATCTATCTATCTATCTATCTATCTATCTATCTATCTATCTATCTATCTATCTATCTATCCTTACTGAATATAGTGCCTTTCACATCTATCTATCTATCTATAACTATTTTGTTCAAAGGTTTTGCATCCTGAAAAAGTTTTGGTGATTATGATAGACAGCCTCAAGCTGAACACAAATATAATTTCATTCTGACGGTATCACATAGGAATTTGGAGAAATACCTCGCTAACTTTTATTAACTTTACAGTGTTTTATTGCTGACAAGTTGCATTATTTCAAATAAGCTAAAAATGTTTTGCTGCCGATTCTCATTTGTATTTAGCGTCTGATGTTTCTCCTTTCAGTGTCCAATAATGGTTGGCTAGCATTGATGGATTTCATTGGCTTTGATACCAGGTATCCATCATTTTAATGTTCATCACTGACTGCACCAACGTTAACAGGGAAGAAGTCCAAGTGTGGAAGCATAAAATGAATATTTATTGACTGTTGCATTTCATAGTCTTGTAAGCTTAAATCCTCTTAACAGCCAGTTGGACGCAGTTTGGTGCTCTGCAGTTGCCAAGGACATTCCCAACAACATCCTTAAATGCCTTCCATGTGATTTTTTTCCCCAGATTACTAGCAGATCTCTGAACTGCTGGTCATTGATGGCGTGTCTGATTTGTGGACCAACCAAAATGCCTTCCTTAATCCTGGCATCGGTTGTTCATGGGAACATGTGTCCCAAATTTCTAAATCCTTGAACCGTCCTTGTGTGACAGCAATGCAGAACTCTAAAACCTGTCATTTTCTCTGCTTATCCTGTATGGGCCTTGCAGCAAAAGGAGACGCCCGTTGACAGGAGTAGTCATCCATTAAACCAAGCTTGGTTCTCCATCCCCAGTCCTTTGTTATCTATGGGCCACCACACTGAGCCACACACACATCTCCTGCTGCCAGTCCTTTGTCGTCTGCGGGAGACACTGCACAATGGGCCTCTACTACTCCCACATATTCCTTAATAGGAATCCCCTCTTTTAGTCAGCCACATGCTCCTTTTAACAGCACGGGCTGCTCATGATCCTGCCTCCCTCTCTCCTTCTTCTCCATTAACCTTTGTTCCGTCTTTGTCTCCTAGGCTCCATTTTAAACTGTGGCCGCACACAGGAGCTGCAATAGCCAACTCTGCAGTGTGAAATGAAGCACTTGACTGACCCATGAATGTGTAATCAAAGAAGGATACAATTACACAAACCCAGACATGGTCATACCTTCAAGAAAGAAAAAGGAACAACCTCTATTCACTGTAGCCAAAATTTGTGTTTATGCACCCAGAGTTTCTTTTTTTTTATTAAGAGCAGCTTTATCATCTACCATTGAATCATATAGTGACTTTCAGAATGAGAACAATTTGCCTGCAGCAAAATCATCGTTGTCAGATCAGCTCCACTGGAGTAAAATGTGCTCATAAAAGGTCCTGCGGTGCCCGTCTTATTAACTTTAACTCCAAGCGAGATGATTTCACACTAGTTTGACTACTGTGCTCTTTATATAGAGTCTCTTCTAATAAGCTGCAGAGCTGTGAAAAGATGTCTTGAGTCGAATTTTCTGTATCATTAAATAATTTTTCTGATGAGTTTGGTTAGATTTTTTTGTGTGGTATGTAGTATCACAGAGAGCAGAATCTAAGGGAAGAAATATCATCAAAGTTTGTTTAATTACAGTGTTTAAATTTCTGGTGTACAAAGTAATCCTATAAGCAGTATTTAGAACATTAGAACACTCTAGACGAGAACAGGCCATTTAGCCCAACAAAGCTCACCAGTCCTATCCACTTGTTTCTTCCAAAAAAATATCAAGTCGAGTTTTGAAAGTCCCTAAAGTCTTACTGTCTACCACACTACTTGATCACTTATTCCAAGTGTCTTTGTGTAAAGAAAAACTTCCTAATGTTTGTATAAAATTTACCCTTTACACGTTTCCAACTATGTCCTGTGTTCTTGATGAACTCATTTTAAAATTACAGGCTCGATCCACTGGACTAATTCCCTTCATTTAATTCATGAGTGAGCATGATCCAGTTGCACGGCACATTCTACACTGGGCTTTGTATTTTGGTAACATGTGGTGGAGCTAAGCCACGATGGAACACAGTAAACGCCCATTTTTTCTATCGCTCATATAGATGTGATAAAAACAGACCAAAAGAGGATGGCACTTTTCAGACAGTAAAAGTAATGACTAACGTTTAGTTGTTTGGTTGGTGCACATTTGCTCAAACTCACTGTATAATAACTCAGTGCAGATTTTTGGCATGGTAACTTTTTTACCTGATTTTTTTGCTTTGAGTTAATCAATTTTAGATTGCCTTTATAACATTTGTAAACACTGCCATTGGTGATGTCCTGTACTACGCCCCTGCCATAAATGTTTTCCTCGCTCTGTGTGCCCAAGAGTTTAATAACAGAACACAACTTAAGCAAGAATACAAACTATAAGCACGGTCCGTCGTCATGCAGTTTCCACCAGTTCAAAAGTACTTTCTCAATGCTTTTACATAACAAAAATGCCGTTAAAACACCTACTCCTTCAAGTTTTTGAACATTAGAACAATCGAGATGAGAGCAGGCCATTCAGCCCAACAAAGCTCACCAGTCCTGTCCACTTAGTTGTTCTAAAATAACATCAAGTCGAGTTTTGAAAGTCCCTAAAGTCCTTCTGTCTAACACACTACTTGGTCACTTATTTCATGTGTCTATGGTTCTCTGTGTAACGAAAAATGTCCTGCTGGTGTTTAAACTCAAAGTATAACCCTAGACCACAATGCCAGAAAGATAGCGTAGCAGACAAAGGCACCTCTCAAACACATAGAGCCAAGTACCTGCAGTGGTCTGTGTGTGTCTCTGTTGCCGCGCTCATTACAAACTGCACGTTAATCATTAAGGATTCAGTTACCTTGTGCCACTGAGCATAAATCAGTTAAGTAAGACCCCAAATGTGCCTGAATGTTATTGTTATATTACAGGCCTATTCCATAGCTTATGTTCATTTTCTATTTTATTGCGTTTTTGAATGATAATTTCTCATGTTTTTTTGTATTATTTCTATTATTTTTGTTTATTATATTTTAATTATGTATTATTTCTTTAGGTGTGCAGCCATTTCGTGTACTTTGTGGGTGGAAACCCAAGAGGTGGGTCCACAATGACATCACAGCTGCTGGGTCCTCCTTCTGGCTTTATATAGAGAATTTAGCCGAGTATCACTGAGTTGGGATAGGAGTGTACAGCACATATTCATTTCTTGTTTGGATATTTCTGGTAATTACAATAATAATAACAATAATAATAATAATAATAATATGTTTTATTTAATAGGCGCCTTTCTTAACACTCAATGTCTCCTTACAATGAATTATTACAAGAACAAGAAAATATGAACACATAACTCCAGTTCTTAAATCCTTATACTGGCTCCTGCTTAAGTTTAGGGCAGATTTCAAAATCCTCCTTTTGACATATAAAGCATTAAATGACCAAGGTCCGGCTTACTTGTCTGAACTTATCATGACTTACAAACCAGAGCGCACATTAAGATCTCAAGATGCCGGTCTGCTTATGGTTCCAAGGATTAATAAAATAACAATGGGAGGTCGAGCTTTTAGTTACAGGGCCCCTAAACTGTGGAATGGTCTGCCTGCTACTATAAGAGATGCCCCTTCAGTCTCAGCTTTTAAATCCTGGCTGAAGACTCACTACTTCAGTTTAGCACATCCTGACTAGAGCTGCTGATTAACTGTACAGACTGCATCTCTGTTGTTAGTCATTAGCGCTAAAACATAAGTAACATGATAGTTATAATTGGATACTAACCCTCACCTATTCTGTTTCTCTTCTCGGTACTCAAATGTGGCACTTGGTGCCACGGCCCACCTGCCAAGTTGTTTTGCCTGCCTAAGGTAAAGTCATCCCTGATGGAGGATCGCAGGAATTATGGGAAAGAGGGTTCCTTTCATCGGATTGGCTGGCCCAGCACTGTTTCAGCCGTGGAATGGCCAAATGGGGAGGCCACTTGATGGATGAAGCCTCCAGGACTCTTAAAATATCCAAATCTTATTATGTGATATCATCTACTGTTAAATTCTGCTCCGTACTTCTAAAATTTTTTTTTTTTTTACTTCTAAAAAAAATAATGTTTATTTTATACTGTATTGAGGATTTGTTCTGTTCTGTGTATTGTATTGTATTGTATTGACCCCCTTCTTTTGACACCCACTGCACGCCCAACCTACCTGGAAAGGGATCTCTCTTTGAACTGCCTTTCCGAAGGTTTCTTCCATTTTTCCTTACAAGGTTTTATTTGGGAGTTTTTCCTTGTCTTCTTAGAGAGTCAAGGCTGGGTGGCTTTCAAGAGGCAGGGCCTGTTAAAGCCCATTGTGGCACTTCCTGTGTGATTTTGGGCTATACAAAAATAAATTGCATTGTATTGTATTGTAATGAAATTAAACAACAGTAATAAGATATAAAAACAAAGAGAATGAAATGAAATCAAAAATCAATAAGGTACAGAGGCAGTAGCAAATATACAAACATAACAGGCAGTATTAGTGTTAAATTCATAATAGGATTGCCAGTTTGAAAAGATAAGTTTCGAGGGCAATTTTACAATGTGTTATTGAATCGAGTTGACAGATATTAGAGAGGGAAGAGAATTCCAGAATTGAGGAGCACTATGAGAGAATCCTCGAGCTCTCACAACACAGAGTTTGATGAGTGGTACAGAAAGTCAAGCTGCTGATGAGGATCTGAGTGAGCGAGAGGGAGTGTTAGGGCTCGTTTATACTTCACTCTCAGAACATGTACGCACCCGCATCATGGCTGCCACGCGTTCCCAGCATTCATTTGATGCGTCCTCTGAGCAGGTCCTCAGAAATTAATGCGACGCATGTGCGAGTTGCAGTACCAGCAAAAAGTCGGGGGGGTGCAGTCTGCTAAAAGTTGGAATGGGACGTCAGAGTCTCTGTTTACTATCTACATGTGACAGAAAGCTGCTTAGCAGATCCTACGAGATCGGTGTGCGCGCTTCGATATTTGATGTATGGTTCAATGTGGTGAAGCAAAATGGCGACATACAGATGTATTCGTGGTGCTTTTATATTCAAGCGTCGCATATTCCCGATCGTAATGACACAATACATTTTAAAAGTCTCACATACCGTCTTCAGTGCGTCTTTTTTTCTAGGGCTTCCTCCAGTCTTGAAAGCAGCAGATCGCCAGCAATAGATCACCACACTGCGCACATTAAATGTATGATATTCCAACTCTCTGCACATTTAGAATCCTTAGATTTATACTTGATATCACTTTCATGATGAAATGCATTAAAGTACGTATGTTACATTTTACAGATAAATCGGTAATTTTGTTTAAATAATGAATACTGTTAATAATTACACTCATGGGGGTGACACGGTGGCGGAGCGTTAGCGCTGCTGTCTTGCAGTGAGTCACGTCGCTTATATTCCCAGCCTGGAGTTTACATGTTTTCCTGCTGAGTTTCCTTCCAAAGATATGCAGATTTGGTTACACTAAAATGACACTAGTGTATGCGAGCGCTTGTATTCACCTTGCGATGAGCTGATGCCTCATTCAGGGATTGTTTCTGCCTCGTTCCCAATGCTAGCTGAAATGGACAAATCCCTGGACTGATGGATTTAATCATTAAACATCCTTTTCAGAGATATTACGGTAAGGTGTCATCGGAATTTAATGGGTGTTCCAGGCAATTCACAACACAGCGAAGCTGAGCCTGTTCTTACCGTGGTAATATCTCACACTGCCACCTGGTGGATTTCTCCAGATTTACATAAAGTACGCGCGCAAGTATAAACAGTACAATGCTTGCGTAGCAGGAGCATCCGCTGCAGCATTTGTCGCGTCGCGTGAAGTATAACCCTGGCCCAAGTCTGGAGGAGATCATTGAGGCTGTGGAGAGTTTTAAATGTTAAGAGCGGTATTTAGTATTGTATTCGGCCGTTAACAGGAAGCCAGTGAAGTTGAGAGAGAATAGGTGTAATATGTTCAGTGCATTTAGAACAGGTTATTATTCTAGCAACAGAATTTTGAATAAGTTGTAAGCGATTTTTATTATTTTATTTTTGTATAGCCCAAAGTAACACAAGGACTGCTGCGATGGGCTTTAACAGGCCTTGTCTTTTGACAGACCCCCAGCCTTGACTCTCTAAGAAGACAAGGGAAAACTCCTAAAAAAATCATTACTATCTGCTTGCGGGGTGATGATTGACCTCCAAGGTTATTCCTCTTTTTATTTTTATTTTATTTTATTGTAGAATCAACTCTCAGCAGCAGGCAGTAGGGCGGCCGTGTGGCGCATGCATACGGGTGGCGTTCTCATCCCTACCACCTTTGCCGTCAATTCCCCTACCTCTTCATATCTTAAATCATTCTTGAGGCAGATTGAAGACCAGCTTAAGTGAAAAATTAAGGAAAACGTACTAAGTAATTGCAACACAAACACTGGCTTGATCAGTTTTAACGTGAAAAGATGCCGACGAAAGAAGAAAAGAAGCGGGCCGCTAGGGTGGAGAAAAGAACAGCTGCTCAGGAAGCAGCAAGTGCATCAACCTCTGAGCAAACGAATGCTAAACATACAGAGAAAGAGTAGGAAAACTAGGAATGCTCAAGTCAAGTGGATTCACTGCATGTTATAGTGCAGTGTGCCGTTACTGGTACAATAAAAATATTACAAGTACGGAACAGAATTTAACAGTAGATGATATCACGTAATACAATATAGATTTGTTCAGAGTCCTGGAGACCTCAGCCATCAAGCTGCCTCCTCCTACTGGCCATTCCACAGCTGAGTCAGTGCTGGGCCAGCCAATCCAATGAAAGGACCCCTCTACCTGACGATTCCTGCGATCCTCCATCAGAGATGACTTTACCTTAGGCAGGTAAAACAACTTGGCAGGTGGGCAGTGGCACCGAGTGCCACATTTGAGTGCCAAGAAGAATTGCTAATTGAATTCATTTGCTTCAATCTTTGGACTGCTCACTGGATTGTATTCTTGGACTGGTTGTCCTGGATTGTCTTTTTTAGGCACATCCTTTTATGCTCTTTATGAACATTTTTTGCTTTTGTACTCTTCTTGTTTGTTTTTATAAAGATTAATTGTTTTGGATTGTCTCTACAAAGCAGAGTTTTCATGGTTTCTCCCTCTTTTGTCATATGTTCAGACTTTAACATCTTTTCTCGTGCTGAAACCTGCAGCTACAGTTGAGGGGTAACTGGTTTGGGGTGAGGCTATTTTAGACTGACCATTGGAGATTCCGGCCTGCTCTGGTGATTTATGTGAAGGCCTAACATCCGTTTGAAGCTCCTAATTGTAATTGTTATGTCAGATGTGCATTTTCTAACTTGTTTCTGGTATGCCAATGTTATTAGATTTAATTTTTATACCGCTCATCATAGGCATAATACCTGCACTTATTGCTCTGAACATGATGGGTAGAGTGGCATAATGGCCTGTTTGTTAGTGGTGCTCTTTCGCAGGTCTGGAGATCTGCCATCTGTGATTGGATTGCAGGATTCCACTATGTCTGCAGATACGCTCTATGGCGGGCATGTTAAATGAACTGGCTGGTGTCCCATTCAGAGTTGGTTCCAGCCTTCCACCCAGTGGTCCTTGTGGAACTGTAATGGGTTCAGACCGGGTGGGTGATTGCACATTTCATTTTTTAAAGGATTCCAGGAGAGCAGGTGCTGTGTTTGACTGCTTGTTTGGTGCACAAGGGTTGGTAATGAATCCCAGCGGAGCCACAGCAAGCAGACAGCGAAGTAATCATATCTGCATTTCTTATAAAGTGCCACATCAAAAGCCAAATAAATGCACTCACTCAGCAGTTCTGTTTCTTTAAATTTTACAAATTGCCAGGGTACTGGTTGGGTGGGGGCAGCCAAATATATGAAGTAGTCACGCAACATCTTTAGGAAAGCTGGAAAAAATCTTTTTCATGTTGATTAAACAAATGATAGCTGTAGCAGCTGCATGTTTCGGCTTAGGAAGGACTCCAGGAAGGCCTAAGTGGAGCGGGATGGGGGGCGTGGGTTGCGGGGGGGTTGCGGGGGGGAGGGGGTTTGGGAGCGTGTTAGTTGTCTAGGTGCACACACAGCATTTGGAACTTGTTAATCACCCCAGTACCAAAAGACAGTCTGCCCCAGGACCGGAGGGCAGCGCTGACTTCAGCACAAATTATTAACACAAGTTCAGCCTTCTACATAAATTAAAGTTGGCAATCTGTTACATATTTTAAATAACATTCCGCATAACATGGCTCTTGAAGAAAAACGTTCAAAAATAGAAAGAACAGTTTGAACAGATTAGCACAATCACAAAATAAAGCAGTTTGTGTACTACAGTGTGGTAAGAATAAATATTCTTGTAATGCTTGATTGGAATCTGGCATCGCCGTAGCTAGCAACATTCGATACGGTTCAGTTCCAAATGTCCAGCGCGCTTCAATGAAGATGTGCTCAGATAGATTTAGAAATACAAAAATATATGAAATCTACAAAACCATGCAAACATTTATAAATGCAGGAACCTTATACAGTGGATTCAGAAAGCATTCAGATCCCTTCACTTTCTATAACTTTTATTGGGTTCTAGATTTAATTTGAAATCTCGCCTGAAGAAGGGGCCTGACTTGTCTCAAAAGCTCGCATATTGTAATCTTTTTAGTTAGCCAATAAAAGGTGTCATTCTTCTTGACTTCTCATTGCATTTTAAATAAATACATTTTTTGCTCATTAAACTACATTTAACAACCCATAATGACAAAGTAATAATAATAATTCTTTGCATTTATATAGCGCTTTTCTCACTACTCAAAGTGCTTAGCAATTGTAGGTTAAGGGCCTTGCTCAAGGGCCCAACAGAGCAGAGTCCCTTTTGGCATTTTACAGGATTTGAACCGGCAACCTTCCGATTGCCAGTGCAGATCCCTAACCTCAGAGCCACCACTCCGCCTAGTGATTTCAGAAAGGTTAATAAATTTAATAAAAATCAATAACTGAAATCTCTTGTCCATATAAGTATTTACATCTGTAATTCAGTACTTTGTAGAAGCCCCTTTAGCAGCAATTACAGCTCAGAGTCTTCGTGGGTAACTTTGTACAAGCTTGGCACACATGCATTTGGGCAGTTTATCCCATTGTTCCTGGCAGATCCTCTTAAGTGAGCTCCGTTACATTGGATGGAAAGTGTCTGTAAACTGCCATCTTCAGGTCTCTCCACAGAGTCCTGGCTTTGGCTAGGCCACTCAAGGACAGTCAGATACTTGACCTGAAGCCGCTCCAGTGTTATCTTGGTTTTATGCTTCAGGTCATTGAAGTGCTCAAGATGAACCATCACCCCAGTCTGAAGAGCAGGTTTTCTTTAAGAACCTTTTTCCTTTTGAATACACAATGGCTGGTCGGAAAATCAAGAGTACATCTTATGAGAAGGATTTAGGAGTCGTAGTGGACTCTATCAACCCAGCCACAGGGGATGCACAAACCAGTGTGTTTCTTCGTGCCGGTCCCAAGCTCGGATAAATGGGTAGGGTTACATCAGGAAGGGCATCCGATGTAAAATTTTGCCAAATCAATATGCAGACAACAATACAAATTTCCATACCGGATCGGTCGAGCCCCGGGTTAACAACAACTGCCACCAGTACTGTTAGCCAACAGGGTGCTGGTGGAAATTGGGCTACTATTGGACGAAGAAGGAGAAGAAAAGGGGGTGACATGCCTGGAGGCAGGAGGAGAGGAGGAAAGTAAAGAGAGTGGAACTGAGGGTAGGAACTTTGAATGTTGGCAGTATGATGGTGGGGGTAGAGAGTTAGCCGATATGATGGAGAGAAGGAAGGTTGATATATTGTGCATGCAAGAGACTAAATGGAAGGGGAGTAAGGCCAGGTGGATCGAAGGTGGATTCAAATTGTTCTATCATGGTGTGAATAGGAGGAGAAATGGAGTAGGGGTTATTCTGAAGGAACAGTATTTTAAGATTGTTCTGGAGGTGAAAAGAGTGTCAGACAGAGTAATGATTATGAAGCTGGAAATTGGATATGTGATGATGAATGTTGTTAGTGCATATGCCCCACAAGTTGGGTGTGCAATGGGTGAGAAAGAAGATTTTTGGAGTGAGTTGGATGAAGTGATGAACAGTGTACCCAAGGTACAGAAAGTGGTGATTGGAGCGGATTTCAGTGGACATGTTGGTGAAGGGAACAGAGGAGACGAGGAGGTGATGGGTAGGTATGGTGTCAAGGAGAGGAATGAAGAAGGTCAGAGGATAGTGGATTTTGCCAAAAGGATGGACATGGCTGTGGTGAATACATATTTTAAGAAGAGGGACGACCATAGGGTGACGTACAAGAGTGGAGAAAGATGCACACAGGTAGATTACATCCTATGCAGAAGAGTCAATCTGAAGGAGATTGAAGACTGCAAAGTAGTGGCACGGGAAACTGTAGTTAAGCAGCATAGGATGGTGGTCTGTAGGATGACGTTGGAGATCAAGAAGAGGAAGAGAGTGAGTGCAGACCCAAGGATCAAATTGTGGAATTTGAAAAAGGAACACTCCAAGGTTGAGTTTAGGGAGAAGGTGAGACAGGCACTGGGTGGTAGTGAAGAGTTACCAGACAGCTGGGAAACTACAGCAGAGGTAGTAAGGGTGACATTAAGAAGGGTGCTTGGTGTGACATCTGGACAGAGGAGGGAGGAAAAGGAAACCTGGTGGTGTGATGGGGAAGTACAGGAGAGTATACAGAGGAAGAGGATGGCAAAGAAGAACTGGGATAGTCAGAGAGATGCAGACAGTAGACAAGAGTACAAGGAGATAAGGCACATGGTGAAGAGTGAGGTGGCGAAGGCTAAAGAAAAGCATATGATGAGTTGAATGAGAGGTTGGACACTAAGGAGGGAGAAAAGGACCTGTACCAATTGACTAGACAGAGGGACCAAGCTGGGAAAGATGTGCAGCAGGTTAGGATAATAAACTATAAAAATGGAAACATACTCACAAGCGAGGAGAGTGTGTTGAGCAGATGGAAAGAGTACTTTGAGAGGCTGATGAATGAAGAGAACGAGAGAGAGAAGAGGTTGGATGATGTGGAGATAGTGAATCAGGAAGTGCAACGGATTAACAAGGAGGAAGAAAGGACAGCTATGAAGAGGATGAAAAATGGAAAGGCTGTTGGTCTAGATGACATACCTATGGAAGCATGGAGGTGTTATGGGGAGATGGCAGTGGAGTTTTTAACCAGATTGTTTAATGGAATCTTGGAAAGTGAGAGGATGCCTGAGGAGTGGAGAAGAAGTGTACTGGTGCCGATATTTAAGAATAAGGGGGATGTACAGGACTGTAGTAACTACAGTGGGATGAAATTGATGATCCACAGCATGAAGGTATGGGAAAGAGTAGTGGAAGCTCAGTTAAGAAGGGAGGTGATGATTAATGAGCAGCAGTATGGTTTCTTTCCAAGAAAGAGCACCACAGATGCAATGTTTGCTCTGAGGGTGTTGATGGAGAAGTATAGAGAAGGCCAGAAGGAGTTGCATTGCGTGTTTGTGGACCTGGGAAAAGCATATGACAGGGTGCCCCGAGAGGAGCTGTGGTATTGTATGAGGAAGTTGGGAGTGGCAGAGAAGTACGTAAGAATTGTGCAGGATATGTACAAGGGAAGTATGACTGTGGTGAGGTCTGCGGTAGGAGCGATGGATTCATTGAAGGTGGAGGTGGGATTACATTAGGGATCGGCTCTGTGCCCTTTCTTATTTGCAATGATGATGGACAGGTTGACAGACGAGATTAGACAGGAGTCCCCGTGGACTATGATGTTTGCTGATGACATTGTGATCTGTAGCGATAGTAGGGGGCAGGTTGAGGAGACCCTGGAGAGGTGGAGATATGCTCTAGAGAGGAGAGGAATGAAGGTCAGTAGGAACAAGACAGAATACATGTGTGTAAATGAGAGGGAGGTCAGTTGAATGGTGAGGATGCAAGGAGTAGAGCTGGTTTAAATATTTGGGATCAACAGTACAAAGTAATGGGGATTGTGGAAGAGAGGTGAAGAAGAGAGTGCAGGCAGGGTGGAATGGGTGGAGAAGAGTGTCAAGTGTGATTTGTGATAGATGGATATTAGCAAGAGTGAAAGGGAAGGTCTACAGGATGGTAGTGAGACCAGCTATGTTATATGGGTTGGAGACGGTGGCACTGACCAGAAAGCAGGAGACAGAGCTGGAGGTGGCAGAGTTAAAGATGCTAAGATTTGCATTGGGTATGACAAGGATGGACAGGATTAGAAATGAGGACATTAGAGGGTCAGCTCAGGTAGGACGGTTTGGAGACAAAGTCAGAGAGGCGATATTGCGTTGGTTTGGACATGTGCAGAGGAGAGATGCTGAGTATATTGGGAGAAGGATGCTAAGGATAGAGCTGCCAGGCAAGAGAAAAAGAGGAAGGCCTAAGACAAGGTTTATGGATGTGGTGAGAGAGGACATGCGGGTGATGGGTGTAACAGAACAAGATGCAGAGGACAGAAAGATATGGAAGAAGATGATCTGCTGTGGTAACTCTTAATGGGAGCAGCCGAAAGAAGAAGAAGTGGACTCTAAGCTATCGACTTCCCGACAGTGTTTAGAAGCCATTAAGTAGGCTAACAGAATGTTAGGTTATATAGCATCTTGATGTGTGAAGTACAAGTCCAAGGAGGTTACGCTCAAACTTTATAATGCACTGGTGAGGCCTCATCTTGAATATTGTGTGCAGTTTTGGTCTTCAGGCTACAAAAAGGACATAACAGCACTAGAAAAGGTCCAGAGAAGAGTGACTAGGCTGATTCCAGGGCTACAGGGGATGAATTATGAGGAAAGATTAAAAGAGCTGAGCCTTTACAGTTTAAGTAAATGAAGATTAAGAGGTGACATAATTGAAGTGTTTAACATTATGAAGGGAATTAGTACAGTGGATCGAGACGGTGATTTTAAAATGAGTAAATCAAGAACACGGGGACACAGTTGGAAACTTGTTAAGGGTAAATTTCGCACAAACATTAGGAAGTTTTCCTTACACAAAGAATAATAGACACTTGGAATAAGTGACCAAGTAGTGTGGAAGATAGTAAGACTTTAGGGACTTTCAAAACTCAACTTCATGTTTTTTTGGAAGAAATAAGTGGATAGGACTGGCGAGCTTTGTTGGGCTGAATGGCCTGTTCTCGTCTAGAGTGTTCTAATGTTCTAATTTGGCTGCATTTATCCTCCCCTCAATTCCCCCTCAGTCTCCCTGTCCATGCACACATCATAGCAAGATGTTACCACCACGCAGCTTCACCATAGCAATGGTATTAGAATGGTTATGACCAATAGTTGGTCTTCACCAGGCATACTGTTTAGAGTTCTACACAAAGAGTTCATTTTCTGTCTTGTCAGACCAGAGAATCCTTTTTCATGTTCTTAGGGTCCTGTAAATGTTGTTTTACAAATTCCAAGCAGGAGTAAGCCACTCTATCATAAATGTCTGATTGATGGAGTGCTGCTGAGATAGACAGCTTCCTACAGGTTCTCCCATCTCAACAGAAGACTTCTGAAGCTCTGTTAGAGTGACCATTGGAGTATTGTTCACCTCTCTGAATAAGGCCGTTCTTACTAGGGTTGGTTGGATGGCCAATTCTTGGAGCAGTCCTGGTGGTTTCAGACTTCTCGCATTTCAGAATTATCAAGGCCACTGTTCTCCAGGGAGCACTTAAAACTTTAGAAATGATTTTATCCCCTTCACTGATCTATGCCGCACCACAATTTGAGGTAAGAGAGCTCCTGGGACTTCATGGCTTGGTTTTTGTGCTGGCATGCAGTGTGAATTGTGAACCTTATATACACAGGTGTGTGTCTTTCTAAATGATGTCCAACCCAAACCCTAAGCATAACTCCAACTCACATTTCAAGGAAAATTAAAGCACACAGGATGCACACCAACAGGTTATATTGGGAGCTGTTTTCCTGATGGGCAGCTCTGTCGGGGTACATGGGTGCAGGGGAACACATTGTCTACTTTGGGGGGCTTCCACATGGCCTGGAAGTGCTCCCGACATGCAGTGTTGTGGCACCAGAAGTAAAAGAAGCCTCACCCTTTACATCAGGGGTCAGAGTTGGGGGGCAGAAGAAGTCACTCGTGGATGAGTGGCGGAGGAAGGAGAGAAAGATGACCAATTGTGTGTTATTCTTGTGTTGGACTGATTGAACCCGGTAAAGAAATCGTTATACATTAACTACCTTTTATTGTACCAAAACCAGTGCTTGGTTGAGTTGTATCTTGTGTTTTGGACTCTGGGTGCCCCTGGTGGCCACAAGAGGAATGACACTGAGAGTGCACGTGGGGCATGAGATAGCAAATACTTTTAACTGATTCTTTCACCTGTCTTTGACTGGTACTGTATCTAGTGTTATATAATACAGTATAGTACAGCATTGCAATACCATGGTGTGGTGTGGTATGCATCATCGACCAAGGCCAGGATCATTGAGGCCTAAAAACATGCTCTGTACTTGCCATTCTGCTCTTGGGTACTGAGCTGGCGCAGTCAGGTAGCTCTCTGTAACCCTTGTGGGATTTGGATGTCCACCAGCCTGCAATTAGGGCAACAGACAGTGTTTCTGACCAGGGATGGCATTTTAAATAATTCCACCTTAGGCAAGGTACATTTTCGTCACTCCTTAGCCTAATTTCTCTTTACAGTCTTTCTTTTATATAGTGCCTTAGTGGCTGGTCATATAAGAATTGCAGAAACAAAGCATTAGTTGCACCATGCTAAAACTTGATCAAACGATTACTTATCAATGGTCATTTATCTTATATATAAACGTCTACACACGGAAGTGTGTCTGTCTGTCTGTCCAGCCCTGAAGTGCGAGGCTACAGCATGAAGCTCAAAGAAAGCGATACTGTCACCAAAGTGAAACCGCCAAGAAAAGAGAAACTCACTTAGCCGCTAATACACAAGCGAGGCGAGCACGTCGGCAAAACAAAACTGCAGAGGAAAGAGAATCTCGCTTAGCCGCTAATATAGGCGAGGCGAGCAGATTAGGAAAACGAATCCACAGAAGAGAGAGAAACTCACATAGCCGCTGATAGACAATGGAGGCGAGCATGTCCGTGAAATGAAACCTCCAAGGAGAGAACCTCGCTTAGCCACTGATAGACAACAGAGGTGAGCATCTTGGCGAAAAAAAACCACAGAGGAAAGAGAAACTTGCTTAGCCACTAATACACAAATGAGGCAAGCACATCGGCAAAATGAAAACTCCAAGGAGAGAGAAACTCGCTTTGCCGCTGATAGACAAGCAAGACGAGCATGTCGGCAAAACAAAACCGTTGAGACAAGAGAAACTGGCTTAGTCACTGATAGACAACAGAGGCAAGCATGTCGGGCTGAAGGAAAACACAGAGGAAAGAGAAACTCGCTTAACCACTAATAGACAAGCGAGGTGAGCACATTGGTAAAATGAAACCTCTGAGGAAAGAGAACTTCACTTAGCCTCTAATGCACAACCGATGTGATTGATTGATTGAAATGCCAGAATCCATGGTTTCTAGGAGCCCTGGCTTTCTACAGCACATGTTTACACAGCTACTTTATATATAATGGTCACATATTTAATACAATTACAGTGCATCCGGAAAGTATTCACAGCACATCACTTTTCCACATTTTGTTATGTTACAGCCTAATTCCAAAATGGATTAAATTCATTTTTTTCCTCAAAATTCTACCCACAACACCCCATAATGACAATGTGAAAAAGTTTACTTGAGGTTTTTGCAAATTTATTAAAAATAAAAAAATTGAGAAAGCACATGTACATAAGTATTCACAGCCTTTGCCGTGAAGCTTGAAATTGAGCTCAGGTGCATCCTGTTTCCCCTGATCATCCTTGAGATGTTTCTGCAGCTTAATTGGAGTCCACCTGTGGTAAATTCAGTTGATTGGACATAATTTGGAAAAGCACACACCTGTCTATATAAGGTCCCACAGTTGACAGTTCATATCAGAGCACAAACCAAGCATGAAGTCAAAGGAATTGTCTGTAGACCTCCGAGACAGGATTGTCTCGAGGCACAAATCTGGAGAAGGTTACAGAAATAAATCTGCTGCTTTGAAGGTCCCAATGAGCACAGTGGCCTCCATCATCCGTAAGTAGAAGAAGTTCGAAACCATCAGGACTCTTCCTAGAGATGGCCGGCCATCTAAACTGAGCGATCGGGGGAGAAGGGCCTTAGTCAGGGAGGTGACCAAGAACCCGATGGTCACTCTGTCAGAGCTCCAGAGGTCCTCTGTGGAGAGAGGAGAACCTTCCAGAAGGACAACCATCTCTGCAGCAATCCACCAATCAGGCCTGTATGGTAGAGTGGCCAGACGGAAGCCACTCCTTAGTAAAAGGTACATGGCAGCCCCCAAAAGGCACATGAAGGACTCTCAGACCATGAGAAAGAAAATTCTCTGGTCTGATGAGACAAAGATTGAACTCTTTGGTGTGAATGCCAGGCGTCACGTTTGGAGGAAACCAGGCACCGCTCATCACCAGGCCAATACCATCCCTACAGTGAAGCATGGTGGTGGCAGCATCATGCTGTGGGGATGTTTTTCAGCGGCAGGCACCGGGAGACTAGTCAGGATAAAGGGAAAGATGACTGCAGCAATGTACAGAGACATCCTGGATGAAAACCTGCTCCAGAGCACTCTTGACCTCAGACTGGGGCGACGGTTCATCTTTCAGCAGGACAACGACCCTAAGCACACAGCCAAGATATCAAAGGAGTGGCTTCAGGACAACTCTGTGAATGTCCTTGAGTGGCCCAGCCAGAGCCCAGACTTGAATCCGATTGAACATCTCTGGAGAGATCTTAAAATGGCTGTGCACCTATGCTTCCCATCCAACCTGATGGAGCTTGAGAGGTGCTGCAAAGAGGAATGGGTGAAACTGGCCAAGGATAGGTGTGCCAAGCTTGTGGCATCATATTCAAAAAGACTTGTGGCTGTAATTGCTGCCAAAGGTGCATCGACAAAGTACTGAGCAAAGGCTGTGAATACTTATGTACATGGGATTTCTCAGTTTTTTTATTTTTAATAAATTTGCAAAAACCTCAAGTAAACTTTTTTCACATTGTCATTATGTGGTGTTGTGTGTAGAATTCTGAGGAAAAAAATTAATTTAATCCATTTTGGAATAAGGCTGTAACATAACAAAATGTGGAAAAAGTGATGCGCTGTGAATACTTTCCGGATGCACTGTACCGGTATATTCTAACTGAAAAGGTCTTATATCTTCTACACGCCTATCCTATACTCTCTACAGTATTTTATCTTAAGCTTAAAGCTCAAACAACAACATTTATTTCTATAGCACATTCCAGTGCTAACAGCTTTATAACAGTAGTAGCTAAACATAGTTACAAGAAAAAGTTAAAAACTGTATGGTGGATGGCCATGGAGCACAGAAAACTGAAGAAGCCACTTGGCAGGATGTTGGAGTAAAAATAAACCTGTGGGGTCCCAAGGCTAAAAGATTGTCCAGACTCCCCTTGGGCCTTCTACAGTGCATGAATATGTCACCATTAACAGGATACTTCCCAGCATCTCAAGTGGCATACTTAGGGCATTCAACATAGCACCACTACAAAGTACCGGAAACAAAGAAAACACACAAAAATAGTGAACAATCTGTAAACCATTCCACTATCCTTAGGCTGCTTTTTGGTATGTGCTGTAATGGATGGCACACATGCGCTGGCATCCCTATCAGGATGGGTTTTGGTCTCTTACCTAGCCAGGAGGCCATGGCAATGAGAGGGAACAAAGAAATGCAAGGTCCTCACTGCCTAACCCAGAAGATTGATACAAAATTCCAAAATACAACTGGGCACATTGGCTTCTTGGCAGAGACGGACTGAAGACCCTTACCCGGCTGGGAGTATCAGAGTGATGCATGGAGCTGGGGGAGACAACCTATCAGGACTGCGTGCTCCCCCCAATACTCTAGGTGGCAGTATCCCTGCAGATATCCACAAGGCAAACTGGGGACTGTAGCCCCATGGAGCAGCCTTGTCAGGTTCCATGAATGTCGTCAGTGCGAATGTGCTGCAAGGATCCATGATCCCTACTTTGTGGGTCTTCCGTTTGACCCTGACATGCTTCACACAGGCTATACCCTATCACTGGAAGTACTTCCAGGTCCAAGCAAAAGAAAGCTACTCTACCTCACCCAGGGGAGCTGGAGTCGAGTATGGAGAATGGACAAAGCTCACCTGGAAGGAGTAAAGGAGAACCGAGAGAGAGAGAAAAGAATTGTATTTATGGTTGTGTTTATTAAAAGGAACCTTTTGTAAGGTAATTTATCATAATAAACCTTGCATTTGCATCTGGGATTGTGTCTGTGTGGTTGTGTCTGAGATTTGGGGCACTGCAACCACGGCCGGATTTATATGAAAAGAGGCCCTAGGCTATTCCACTTATGAGGCCCTTTCACCTTCCATTTTTAAGTTTGTAAATTACATGAGAGATAATAAAATACGTAATACGCGTTGATCTTAACCAATATATTTTTATGTTTGTTTATTAGTCATATGCGTAGAATTTCTCCTTATTTTCGGTTCAGTGTTTTAGTGTTCACTGTTTTTAGAATAGTGTCATTTTAATTTTGCTAAGAATTTGAATGTAGGCCCCTCTTGCTCTTGAGGCCCTAGGCTGAAGCCTAGTTAGCCTATAGGAAAATCCGGCCCTGACTGCAATGCCCCATCATGGTCACAGTATGTATATCCCAATGTCCATCAGTCTATTTGCATACTGACATCAAACTATTCATCTGTTTTTTTCCTGCAAAATACTTACTCATCCTATTCTTGTTATATGCTTCCTTAGTTATTCCATATTTTCATTCTATTCACCTAAAAGCTGCATCTTATCTAAATACTCCTATATTAGTGCAACTCACACATTAAATATTACTAATGTCATTTAAAATTGTAATACAATAAAAAAAAAGTGCAAATAAATATAAAGTGAAATATCCACTGGCCATATCATTAGGCCCAGTTGTATAAAAAGCATCTTATTACTGGGATGGAATTCTGTTTTATCAGATCACCCTTGACAAGCACCTAACACCAAACATACCAACAAACTTCTTTGGTCCTTTTCTTAAAGGAGGACAGGAAGAAAGACCAAAACCAGCAACTGTTACCAGTAACCTCTTACCTGTCTCACTGTCCATGAGGGACACTACTCTTATATATTTTAGGGACGGTTCCTCCCCTGGCTGCGGTTCATTTATGTCCGTTTTGGTCATTTATATACAATACAAAACAATACAATTTATTTTTGTATAGCCGAAAATCGCACAAGAAGTGCAGCAATGGACTTTAACAGGCCCTGCCTCTTGACAGCCCCCCCAGCCTTGACTCTCTAAGAAGACAAGAAAAAACTCCCAAAAAACCCTTGTAGGGAAAAAAATGGAACAAACCTTGGAAAAGGCAGTTCAGAGAGAAACCCCTTTCCAGGTAGGTTGGGCGTGCAGTGGGTGTCAAAAAGAAGGGGGTCAATACAATACAATACACAAAACAGAACAAATCCTCAATACAGTATAAAAATAAAAACTTTACAAATACGGAGCAGTAGATGATATCACAAAATATGATTTGGATTTGTTTAGAATCCTGGAGACCTCATTCATCAAGCTGCCTCCCCCACTTGGCCATTCCACAGCTGAAATAGTGCTAATCCAATGAAAGGACCCCTCTTTCCCACGATTCCTGCGATCCTCCATCAGGGATGACTTTACCTTAGGCAGGCAAAACAACTTGGCAGGTGGGCCGTGGCACCAAGTGCCACATTTGAGTACCGAGAAGAGAAACAGAATAGGTGAGGGTTAGTATCCAATTCTAACTATCATGTTACTTATGTTTTAGCGCTAATGACTAACAACAGAGATGCAATCTGTACAGTTAATCAGCAGCTCTAGTCAGGATATGCTAAACTGAAGTAGTGATTTAAAAGCTGAGACCGAAGGGGCACCTCTTATAGTAGCAGGCAGACCATTCCATAGTTTAGGGGCCTTGTAACTAAAAGCTCAACCTCCCACCGTTATTTTATTAATTCTTGGAATCATAAGCAGACCGGCATCTTGAGATCTTAATGTGAGCTCAGGTTTGTAAGTCATGATAAGTTCAGACAAGTAAGCCGGACCTTGGCCATTTAATGCTTTATATGTTAAAAGGAAGATTTTGAAATCTGCCCTAAACTTAACCGGGAGCCAGTGTAAGGATTTAAGGACTGGAGTTATGTGTTCATATTTTCTTGTTCTTGTAATAATTCTTGCAGCAGCATTTTGGATTAACTGGAGGCTGTATAGAGAACAGTTTGAACATCCAATGAACACCGCATTGCAGTAGTCAATCCTATTAGAAATAAATGCATGAATTAATATATATATATGTTGATGTTACTTTTGGGAATTATCTGCTTCATTCAATATGCCTGTGTTATGTTCCATGTGTTTTCTCGGTGGTCTCCCAAGAAGCAGGGCCGCCTGCCCATCACCTCAAGGGACTGGCCTCAGACGTAAAAAGGTGGGGGCAACCCACAGTTCCTTGCGGTTCATCTGAATGTGCTTGAGAGTTTTTGGTGAGATAATGTGATTTCTTTCTGTACTTTGCTTTTGTGATTTCTTGGACTTTTGACCTGCTTACGCTGTCTTTTGACCACCCTTTGGATTTTCGCACTGGGACTTTGTTTGCATTCGATCGCCTTATTGTTTTAGGCAACTCCTTTTTGCCTTTTGTGCTCCAGCAGAGCTTCATTCTTGTCAAAGTCTTGGTATTTACAGTAATCCCTCCTCCATCGCGGGGGTTGCGTTCCAGAGCCACCCGTGAAATAAGAAAATCCGCGAAGTAGAAACCATATGTTTATATGGTTATTTTTATATTGTCATGCTTGGGTCACAGATTTGCGCAGAAACACAGGAGGTTGTAGAGAGACAGGAACGTTATTCAAACACTGCAAACAAACATTTGTCTCTTTTTCAAAAGTTTAAACTGTGCTCCATGACAAGACAGAGATGACAGTTCTGTCTCACAATTAAAAGAATGCAAACATATCTTCCTCTTCAAAGGAGTGCGCATCAGGAGAGAGAGGAAAGCAAACAAATCAATAGGGCTGTTTGGCTTTTAAGTATGCGAAGCACCGCCGGTACAAAGCTCCGTCAGGAGCAGAGAGAGAGAGAGAGAGAGAGATAGAGAGAGACAGAGTTTGTTTTTCAATCAAAAATCAATACGTGCCCTTCGAGCTTTTAGCAGCATGTCGTTTCAGGAAGCAGCTGCACAAAAGATAGCAACGTGAACATAATCTTTCAGCATTTTTAGACGAGCGTCCGTATCGTCTAAGTGTGCGAACAGCCCCCCTGCTCAATCCCCCTACGTCAGGATCACAGATAGTCAGCGCAAGAGAGAGAAAGAAAAGTAAGCTGGGTAGCTTCTCAGCCATCTGCCAATAGCGTCCCTTGTATGAAATCAACTGGGCAAACCAACTGAGGAAGCATGTACCAGAAATTAAAAGACCCATTGTCCGCAGAAATCCGCGAACCAGCAAAAAATCCGCGATATATATTTAAATATGCTTACATATAAAATCCGCGATGGAGTGAAGCCGCGAAAGGCGAAGCGCGATATAGCGAGGGATCACTGTACATGAAAATAAACCCTTTTGTTATGACTAGGAATCCCAAGGTATGTAAGTCCCAAAACGATGCAATAACACTTCCTATAATGTCCATTTGAGGGTAATATTCCGCCAAAAACCCCGGATAGATAAACGAACAAATGCAGAAATTTCATAAAAATAAAAAAGGTTTTATTCTTCACAAAAATGCTCTGTCACACCGTGAAGCTCCATTGAGCACAATGGCAAAATGGAGTTGTCTAAAAACACAAGGCAATTTAAAGCAAGCACAGTCCCAATTCAGAAACCCCAAGGTGAAGTCATAAAACAGAGCACAGAGATCAAAAAGCACAACCACAGGAAAAACACAGGAGCTCACCAAAAATTCACCTCACGCATTCAAAATGAACCTTCACGAACCATCGGAGAGCCTCCAAGTTATAGGGTGGAGGGCAGTTCCTGGCGGTGATTGGAAGGTGGCTCCACTCCTTGTGGTACCACCCACAAAACATATGGGACATAACTGAGGCATTGAAACTTAAACACAAGCAATGACAAATAAATGGAATACATATAAAAGAACCAAACCCGAACAAAGATAACATAAAAATATGAATAGGAACTCCAGCCAGGCAAGGAACCCTTGTTGAGCCATGACACATTTATTTGATAAAAAATGCCCTTATATCTAGAGTGGGGTTTGATGGTAAATCAAACCCCCAGCCCCATCCCATGGGTTTTTTTGGAAATTGGGGGACTCTCTTTGTGCTTTGGAACTCCAAGTTTATAACACCCACATGTTTCACCACAGGGACCTCTATGGCAGGCACCAGTAGAGGACTTCACCAAGGCATCCCATTGTGCTCTTAACAGACCAAAGTTAAACAAGGCATGAACAATCTAACCTCCCGGCCTACTAGTAGCAGTGAGATAGAGTCTGACCTTAAGCTTTCACTCAAGTACTATATTTATTTAGATCAAAATCAATAGTAGTAAGCACAAAGTAATCCAGAGAAAGTACAACCTGGGTGGGTTAAGTCTTCATGCAGTCCCATTAGCAACAGGAAGGCATAGATGAACATTCCCCAATGGCTCCTTTTCTTAGTTGTAGATTATGTGCTCTCAAGAAAAATGAAGATCAAGGTTTCTTTCTGAGGAAAAGACAGAAAGAAAAATTAGATTCTTTAAAAAATGTCAGTTTTTTGAAACACAGCACTGCCGCCTCCTTTGTTACTCAACGAGCATGTAAACAAAAAGGCACCCTGGCTCATTTAGCAGCAGGTTCACATCACTGCTAGAAGAGCATACTGACACTTTACAGTTTCTCAAAACACACTGAAAGTATGAGTATGTGAAAAAATAAGCTTAAAAAATGTTTCATAATCATTATCACTATGGTCATAAGCAAAACAACTCTTCCCACATCCAGCTCAAGGGTATTTTCTCGGGGACTCAAAACTTATAACCAAAAGATGTCAGTCATTTTCCATCCCGCTATATCCTAACACAGGGTCACGGGGGTCTGCTGGAGCCAATCCTAGCCAGCACAGGGTGCAAGGCAGGAACAAATCCCATTTCCACAGGGCACACACACACACCAAGCATACACTAGGGACAATTTAGGATTGCCAATGCACCTAACCTGCATTTCTTTGGACTTTGGGAGGAAACCCACACAGACACGGGGAGAACCCGGGAAGCGAACCCGGGTCTCCTTACTGCACCACTGCGTCGTCCACCAAAAGATGTAAAACATTAAAATCCGACTTCACACTTCAACACTCCAGGCAAACTGACATTTCTGCCAGTTTAAAGTATCCTCTACACGTATGCCCACACACCGACTCAAGGTTTTAACATTCTTTATATAATGATCACCAAGATCATGATCATCTGCTCTCACGCCTTCTCTTAAGGTGCAAGTTACTGCTAATCACTGCCTGCAGATCTCAAGCATTACCTGCAGATAAGTTTTGAAAGTGACAGAAACAGTCCCATCTAGCTCCTACTGGTGGTGTGCTTGAAAAGTTGAAAATGCAATTGGCGAAGAGACAGAACAAACTCCTTTGTCCTGCAGTCCTTCAATTTTGAGGCTGTTTGAACAGTCATTGCCAGGACCCTGACCACAGGTCATTTTTTACTGTTATTTTATACAAAGAAAGACTCATGGAGGAACTCTACTTTGGGGTTTATAGTTTGACTCTGGGCCTTGTTACCTACGTCTGCATTTCATCGCTTGCTTCTTCCAGAATCTTCGGGTAAGCTTACTATACGTAAATGGGCAAGTGCATAAATCTGCAAGAGATGTCATTATTCATATTCACTAGGGCCAGAGCTTTTTTTGGGATGGTACATGTCGGTACAATGTACTGGCACCTCGGCCATGTCAACTGGTCATTGCATCGACTACACATTAAATGATACTATAATCAATTGTGTACTGTCTAAATTTATATATTTATATATTTTTACCCTTCACTGTGCATTTTATGTTAACTGGATCCGTTATGTACTACATTCGCCCATATTAGGAACATCTGTAGAAAACTACAGTTAACTGAAAGAGACATGATTCACCGATTCCATCAGTACCTAATCGTAAAACAGTCCAACAAACCTCTATTGCATGCTCTTAGTTATATTCCAGTTTCATGAAGTGAATGCAAATGTGGGTTTTCGCAAATTAAGGCAATTGTTTCTCCAAAGAGGGCCTCCTTACTGAACCACTACTGTCTCCACACTTTTCTCTTCATACGATTGGTTGGCTCTCCACTCACGTGCTTCAATCCTGTGAGATACGTTAATTCATGGCTGTTATGAGGACGACTATCAGCCATTGACACTCAAAGCAAAGAATGAATTAGGAAGACCGCGTTTGATGAAAACATGCAAACAGTTTGGAATGTTCTTTTAAACTTCAGTCAGATTAAGCATTTATTGCTTTGCGGGACTACTTTACAACTTTTTTTGTAGAACGCAGAGCCCATTATTAACTACTGGTCAATATTCTTTGATTTAGGACAATCTGTGCTTGAAATCTTAAACTGTCAAGCACAATATGCACTTGATGATTTGTCAATTTCAAATTGTAAAAGTTATACTTCACCAAATAAACAGAACATGCAGCTCTAGGACTCTTGGCCTCTATATATCTTCACAGTACCCAAACGCAACATATGCGTACTGCCACCTTTTGTTTACAAAATAAGCACTGATTAGAACGAAGAGATTTTTCTCACCAGTTAAAGACTAAAGTAAACCTTTGGACCTGACTTTATGTCCTAAGTTTAAATCTTTGACGCCCACCTACAGAGTATATATTGTGACAAACGGCCGGGTCCCATGCCTGGCCAGGACGCCCCTGCTGTGTATGTTCCGTGGGAGCAGCCACTTTAGCTCAATACCTCCCCCGGGGCACTTGGTGGCAGCCTCCCTGGCCGACGCTGATTCCCCAACCTCCCATAGGGCTCCATGGGAGATGGAGTCCTTCACAGCTTGGTTGGGGCCTGGGGTGGCCACTAGGGGGGGCTGTCTCCTTCCAACAGCCCAGCTGGACGAATCTACAGCCCCAGCCGGAAGTGCAATTAGGACCAGGTGGTCAAGCACCTGGAACGCTTCCAGGTGGGTTATAAAAAGGGTCAGCCACCACCACTCGAGATCCAGAGTCGGGAGGAGGAGGACTAAGCCTGAGGAGGAGTGGTGATGCCAGAAGAAGGGTTGTTGTGATTACTGTGAGTGTTTTGGGATTGTGTTGGGCCTGTGGGACACGGGGAAGGCGTGCCCCACGGCTAAAGAGAAATAAAAGTCTGTTTATTTAAGCACGTGTTTCCGCGTCAGTCTGTGCCGGGTCGGGCGCTATATAGCGCCTTTCACAATATACAGTATGGAGACACTTGTGAGGTTCTATGCTCCTTTTTCACCCACTAAGGTCTGTTAGTGAACAGCATCTGGTGAGGCATCAAGTCTCAATCCAGACTCTTTCCATATGTCGCCCTAAGCTGGTGGAACAAGCTGACCATCTCCATTCAAACTTCTAATTCCTCAATATGTTTCTGAAGCATTTGAAGATTCTTTTGTTTAGTGAATTTTTCCCTAACTCATAATGGCTTTGTTAGGTGCTTGTAACCAAGTAAATGTACTTTCAAACCTAACCAAACTGTGGTGTGATTTGCCCAAAAGTTCTTTCACGCAGATGCGAACACTCATACTCAGGTATGGACCAAGACTGTTCAAAAGGGTGGTCTCAGAGTGGTACCAAGCAAACCCCAGAGCGGTTTGCATTAGGTATGAATGTGATTTGACACAGGAGCGATCTAACTAGCACTTTGAGCTACATTTTTTGTATGAAAATGTGCTATATAAATAAATGTTGTTGTTGTAACTACAAGAAACACAGTGCTTTATGGGTGAAATTGTGCATGCTGTGGTAGTCATGCTAAGCATCTGCTGGACACAGAGGGGTAAATCAAGGAAAAATGTGTCCTTGTCCCAAACATTATGGAGTGCACTCTACAGTACGTCCATCTACCTCAAGATACACTCAAACCAGTTGACTTAGCTGAACTTCTTTGAACCCAAGTCCTTGGAGTTGTAAAACAACGTTGTGCCAGCGGGTCACAAACATACACCACACCTTTTAAAATTTTGTGTGATTACTTAAGAAAACTTTTAATTATTCACAGCTTCTTTTACTAGGATATTACTGATGGATTATTATAAACACTGAGGTTAAACGGCAGTAAAAAGTAAGATAATTAAGAACTGAAACAATTCATTGTCTTGTCTTTAAAAAGAGCAGGTTTGGTCAAGATCAAAGCCGTCTCCTAGAAAACATGTGTAAAAACTCTGTGATGAGGGGGTGGCGACTGAAAAAGTGAAACTACGCAAGCCAGCTGAGCTGTAATAAGATTTGTGTCAGATGGATTTAGGCGGATTAGTGGTGAAAAGACACACCAAGACCAGACTCAAGCATGGTTGTCAAGACAAAATTGTCTGCCCTCAAATGATTCATGCCAAAATAAAAGAGCAGAGCTCCTCACATAAGAACAGGGCTGCCTGAGCACGTTGTGGACTCAGAGTAGAAAGGTTCAGCCTCATGGTATACAGAGATGTCAAACAAACAACTCAATACTATTTTTTATGCAAAGGCTAGTAAAAGTTTTGAAAACTCACACTGTAAATTACCAGCAACCTGAAACTCACGTACCACCCTGACTCATAGCATTTCTTTTATTATGCAGTAGATTCAGAAAGTACTCTGACCCCTTCACTTTCTGCACACTATTGCATTGTAGATTTAATTTAAAATGCATCCATTGGCCACTTCCACCCTTCCATCTGCACCCAATAACCCATTATGACAAAATGAAAATGTTTTCTGAAAGGTGTGCAAATTTATTAAAAATCAAAAACTGAAATCTGTCATTCACATAAGTCTTCAGACCCTTTGCTGTGGAACTCCAAATTTGCTCAGGTGCAGTCTGTTTGTTTGTCCTTGAGATGTGTTTGCAACTTGCAGCCCACCTGAGGTAAACTGACTTGAGTCTAAACACCATTCCAAGTGGATGAGATAACTCTGTCATTCAAATTGAACAAAAAATAATGTAACACTGAGCTGAGCAGAGTTCTGATCTACTGTAATTTCAGAGGCTACATCAGTCTACCTGAAGATATGCCCTATCGGACCCGGCCAGTACTTGGATGGGAGACCAACCAGGAAAACCTTGGGTTGCTGCTGGAAGATGTGCTGTTGAAGCCACCAAGGGACATTTATTCTATGGTCTAACGTGGATCCCAATGCCCCAGTACAGTGACCTGCTGTAAAAATGGTGTCATCCTTCAGATCAGACATAAAAATCGAGGTCCTGACTCTCTGTGGTCATAAAACATCCCTGGGCATCCTTTGTAAAAAGCGGGGTGTATCCCGATGTCCTGGTTAAATTATCCACCACAGCCTGGTCATTCTGGCCTCCTAATCATCCCCTGTCTCTAATTTGCTAACTACAGTATCCCTCACCTCTTTACCTCCTAACAGCTAATGTGTGGTGAGCATATTGGTGCGAAATGGCTGCCGTTACATCATCCAAGAGGATTGTAGACTTTAGTGGTGATTGAAGTGGCTCCCCAATCCCTATGTGAATCACTTTGAGTAGTGAGAAAAGCACTATATAAACGTAAAGAATTCTTCTTCTTCTTAATATTATTATTATTAGGTTTTAGGACTGCACTTTGTAAGAAAGGTAATCCTTGGACTTGTACAGTTCAGTCCAGAATGTGCTATGAGATATACTTCTTTTAGTTCATGCGTCATTTTGGAATGCCAAGAATATGTTAGATAATCCAATTGTGCATCTCATCACTCAGCACCCTTAAAAATGTTTCCTGGATTATGATATCCCTTATCTCCTCTTTTCAGTGCTGAATTTGATTAACCCATTCAATATACAAACATTCAAAGCTGCTGGCTGGTTAGTGTGTCGACCATGGGAATACACTGGTCACAGTTTTAGTATTTATAAAGTCCTTAAACAGATAGAGGTTCTCGATGACATGTCCAGTAAAGTAAAAGGAAAAAAACAGGTTAATTAAAAATGAAACAAAAGGCTTCTTCAGACTTCTCTTGGGTGCATTAGTTTCAGGTAGGAGCTCCATTCAGGGGTCTGCCTCTTTCCATGCCCGGAGCATCTCACTTTTATAGAAGAGGGGGACCATATTGGGCGAAGTCAGTTTCCCCTCCATGGGCAGTTTGTCAGGGTTGTGGGAGAAAATGGAGATGTTACCTGTAGTGACAGCGCCCCCTCATGTCCTGGAGTGGCAGTGAATACCTCAGATCAGCCTGGAAGACAAACTTCAGATGTGCATGAGTGGCATCTGATTGTAGCGAGCTGAGCAAAATGTCTGTCACTGTTATCATTTCTTCATTTGTTTTCTAACCCACTTATCCAGTTTAAGATCATGGGGAGATGATACATGTGTCACATAACGTGGGAATCAATTCTGGACACCAGTCTATCCCAGGACCTCCTCATTCACACACCCACACACATACAGGTTTACTATGAAGCTGTCAGCCAATGTAACCTGCATGCCTTTGGGTTGTGGGAGGCAAATCTGCTTAGCCAAAGACAAATACCCACAAATGTAGGGAGAACACAACATCAACGACAACATTTATTTCTATAACACATTTTCATACAAAGAATGTAACTCAAAGTGCTTTACAAGATGTCACAGAGAAAGCGGGGTCCATGCGGACAAAGTGTTGTCATTTCTACAGTACCATCTGCACCTTAATCACCTCTGAATCATTAAATTTGTAATTTTAAACTGTGTAGAAGAGGTTGGAATCAAGGAAAAATGTGTCTTAGCCCCAATTATTATGAAGGGGCACCTGTATATTCAGGGGTGGAATACTGTTGAAAAATATTTGATTGATTGTTTGTTTGAGTCAATAGGAAACACAATGCAGCAGCTCATAGACATTATACAATGATAAGATAGCTCAGTGGCACAGTAGTTTGAGTGGCTCAAGCATGACATGATGTGATCTTATTGTGTTTGTGTAGATTTTCCTCCTGGTACTCTGTTTTTCCTGTCACTTCCCAAAGATCTGCATGTTTGGTGAACCAGTGATGTGTATGCCTTAGTGGTGATCCACGATGGACTGGCATGCTGTTAGGGTTCCTGTCTTGCAATCAAGTGTTGCTACTAAAGACTCTATCCCTCAGCAACCCTGAATTTGGTTAAGCAGCTTTGAGGATGTTATGCTCATCATACAATGATACCAATGTAGTGTGGACACCAGTGGGTTCACCAGCTCCCCAAATCCGACACAGACAGACACAAGGCCCAAGTCCAGTAACACACAAGGCTTTTATTTAGCTGTGGGAAATGCTTCCTAATCGTTTCCCACCAATGCACAGTACAATAAAGCACCACAGCACAATAATAAAGCACTCCTCTCTTCCTCTGGAGCTGACTCTGTCTCTCTCTGTTTCATCCTCCACTTCTCCTCCAGCAACCTTTGTCCTTCACCTCACGACTCTACCTCCCTGAGCAGTGGCAAGCATCTCTGGAAGTACTTCTGGTATCCTGAAGGCTTGCCCCAGTAGGACTTCTGGGTAAGGCTGGAGTCCCACAAAGTTGGACTCCTCAGTCCCTGCAGCACCCCCTGGTGGCACCTACGGCACCCAACAGGGCTGAGTCACTGAACTCCCATGATGCCCTGTGGGAATCCGAGGCACCCGGGGGGCTGCCATCTAGTGCTCTGGGGGAGAGGCACACCCTCTCCTGTGGTCCTTGCATGCTGAGGACATCCCAGCTGAATAAGACTGCCAGAGATCCCTTACAGTAGTGACACTGTTATGTTGGAACATATGCTAAAGTGTGACCCATCTAGTTTTGTCTGGGTAACACGCTTTCAATTTAATCTTTTCATTTTCCGAATTCGCTAATTCGGTTGTAGGGTCACCAGGCACCACCGCCTATTCTGGCTGCACTGGTGACATAACAGGAGCCAGTCTTGGTTTGGGGGTACCAGTCATCACATCACACTCATAGATCCATAGATAATTTCTGAATCACCCGTTCTAATCAAAGGTTATAGGGAACTACAGCCTACCCGAGAAACATTACATAAGGCAAAAGGAGGAAGTCAATCCTGGGAGTCAGCGGCCCATTATAGTACACACACACACACACTACTGTAAAATGACCAATTCACCAGAAGGAATATTGTAAATATTAAACATGCACTGCGGTGGACTGGCGCTGTGCCTAGGGTTTGTTTCCTGCCTTGTGCCCTGTGTTGGCTGGGATTGGGTTGGGTTGGGATTAGGTTGGATAATGGATGGATTAAACATACAGCATGCAGGATTCAGTCTCAGGTCTGTGGGGCTAAACAGGACAGATATACCTCAGAAAAAAGGAACAAAACTAGAAAATTGTTTGAAAGAAAGAAAGAAAGAAAGAAAGAAAGAAAGAAAGAAAGAAAGAAAGAAAGAAAGAAAGAAAGAAAGGTTTTGAAGATCTGCAGTCGCCATCTGAGCTGAACACTTTACAGGCTACAGCCAAAGGCCAGCTGTCAAACGAGATATGAAAAGCATGTGAGAGGATTGCTTCTAGCATGTAGGGTTAACTACTTTTTTCCTTTTTGGCTTTCACTTGAAGTTTTAAAAAAATGATTTTTTTTTGTCTAATGAAAGATATAACACTGAAACTTTGAACTGTCAAACCACATTGCCTGCAAAGTCTCGGAGTTCCATATGGCTTCATAAATTGTGAGCCTCATAAATCTCTTCCTCCTCCTCACTTAACTTAAAAAAAAAGACAGAAAGCTTTTAGTTAGAGACAAAAATATCTCTCGTTGTGCAGATTAGGCTTTCAAAATGAAAGAACTACTATTAAGCTGAAGAAGCCAGACTCGAGAAAAATACTAGCATGACTTTTTAGTTTACTGGTAACTGGGAGGCTTCCATCCCTGGGCACAGCGTGATAAACTGAGTTTCCATATTAAGCCGTTTTAATCAATGAAACTTTTGTTGGGACAGTTTTATTCTTAGCAGGCACTGATGCTGTTATGATTTTAATCCAACAGGGAAGGCCAAATCTGTGCAAAAACGTGAAATGTTGAATTTTATTTTCTTATATTAAAAATTAAAAATGTTCAAGTGTGGGTAAGGTGTTTAGTACTTTAATTTGATTGGATTAAATAAAGAAATTCCAAAAACAACAAAAGAACTAAAAAAAATACAAAATTCAAAACAACAAAACTAAATACGGAAAATAATCAAAGAAAACAAAACTACGGGTCTGAATATCCCTAATCTGAAATGCCTGGGACCAGACGTATTTTGGATATTTTCATATGCATTGTTACCGGTGTTTGTCTGTGAATCTCTGTCCGGGTTCATCTAAAACAGCTAATACCACCCTGGACCATGAGGGAGCACTTGCATTAACCTTCTCCTCGTCTTTTCTCTCCGCAGTGGCAAGAAGACCCCATAGAGGGTAACTGAATCTGCCCGCTCAGGTTTCAAAGCCCACCGGTGCCAGAGAGACGCAGTTAGTTTTGACTCGACCGAGCTGAAGGTCGAGTATTTTAAAGAGCCATTGGCCAGAAAGCATCGGCTCATTTGTTTGCAACTATTTGTTACAGAGGTGCATAGCAGCCCTATTTGTTTCATTTTTGGAACCCCCAATATTTCTTCTGGTACCTGCAGACCAGAGCATTTACATAATGAGATATCTTGAGGACACACGCGATCAAGTAGCAAAATGCAGCCACACTAGCTAAATGACGACTCACGTGTATTATAATGCATATCATCAAGCTGCTATTATAACGTATGTTGACGTGACAAACATATTACACTTCAAAAGTGATGAATATGATGTGCAGACTCTATTTCAGTTCCCTTTTTAGAGGGCCAATGCTGTGTACTGTATGTGCATTGAAGAACTTTTTTGGGTTTTCGTCAGTTTATATTGGCTAGCTGTTGTCATAAATCAGAGAACTGATGTTGTTGATGGATTTGGGAGTCCCGAAAACACAGGTGCCAAAGCGCTCTCAAAAGTTGCCCACTAGATTGGTTAAACACCATCAAATACCCCAACTACAACCCAAATGACTGAAACAAACCTTTAAAATGAATGTTTGAATGAGTGTGAATTTCCCCTTTGGATTAATAAAATATCTATCTATCTATCTATCTATCTATCTATCTATCTATCTATCTATCTATCTATCTATCTATCTATCTATCTATCTATCTATCTATCTATCTATCTATCTAAAAAAGATAAATGGTTTATGTTAACAAGGGCTTTGCAAGTCCCAAAGCTCCAAAGAGCAGGAAGGAGATACATGAAGAGGCAAGGCAGACACAGAAAACAAATCCCAAATCAGAATCCAAAGGCAGTGGTTGAAACAGAGCATTATCACTAAACACAATCCCAATACATATTCCAGAGTCAAGGTCAAAAGCGGAACAAGGGTTAAAAATTCAGAAAACACAAAGCAATAGCGAAAGCACAGAAACACAAGAAAACACTCCACTCCAAGCATTTTCAATGAACCGCCAGTAACTATGGGAGGCCCTCCCTTAAATTAGGATTGAGGGCCGTTCTGGGTGGTGACTGGCAGGTGACCCCGCCCCTTGGGGAGCCACCTACAAAACACAAGGGACATTACCCTGGCCATGCCCCTCTTCCAATGCTCACACAGAAAATGGTACATTATACAAATAAATATGGCGGCACGGTGGCGCAGTGGTAGCACTGCTGCTTCGCAGTAAGGAGACCCGGGTTCTCTTCCCAGGTCCTCCCTGCATGGAGTTTGCATGTTCTCCCCGTGTCTGCGTGGGTGTCCTCCGGGTGCTCTGGTTTCCTCCCACAGTCCAAAGACATGCAGGTTAGGTGCATTGGCGATCCTAAATCATGCCCTAGTGTGTGCTTGGTGTGTGGGTGTGTGTGTGCCCTGTGGTGGGCTGGCGCCCTGCCTGGGGTTTGTTTCCTGCCTTGCGCCCTGTGCTGGCTGGGGTTGGCTCAAGCAAACCACCGTGACCCTATAGTTAGGATATAGCGGGTTGGATAATGGATGGATGGATGGATGGACAAATAAATACAAAAGTAAACAATACAGACACAAACCTCAATTGTGGACACTGGCCAGGGGGAAAATGCAGGCTGAAACATAACAGCTGGCCGACAGATCAGGAATATTTCACCCAAACTTCACTCCATTGTGGCTGTGGTGCTGGACGCCATTAACTGACTGATGTAGGTGCACATACATAAAACATAACATGTTTTTGCCAACATAAAAAGGCAGCAGTGTCCAATTCTCCTGATGCAATTCGACCAATTTACTGCACTCATAATCTAATAAGAGCACCTAGCAAGAATGAAGCTGCTTTTGTTAACCACAAGCAATGCCGTTCCATTAACTCACAGGCCTACAGTATGTAACATTTGAACATTAGAACATTAGCACAATCTAGACAAGAACAGGCCATTCAGCCCAACAAAGCTCGCCAGTCCTATCCACCGATTTCTTCCAAAAAAACATCAAGTCGAGTTTTGAAAGTCCCTAAAGTCTTGCTATCTTCCACACTACTTGGTCACTTATTGTTCTTTGTGTAAAGAAAAACTTCCCTATGTTTGTGCGAAATTTACCCTTAACAAGTTTCCAACTATGTCCCCGTGTTCTTGATGAACTCATTTTAAAATAACAGCCTTGATCCACTGGACTAATTCACTTCATAATTTTAAACACTTCAGTCATGTCACCTCTTAATCTTCTTTTGCTTAAACTGTAAAGGCTCAGCTCTTTTAATCTTTCCTCATAATTCAACTCCCGTACCCCTCGAATCAGCCTAGTCGCTCTTCTCTGGACTTTTTCTAGTGCTGCTATGTCCTTTTTGTAGCTGGAGACCAAAACTGCACACCATACTCCAAATGAGGCCTCACCAGTGTGTTATAAAGCTTGAGCAGACCCTCCCTGGACTTGTACTCCACACAGCAAGGCGCTATATAACCTCACATTCTGTTAGCCTTCTTAATGGCTTCTGAACACTGTCGGGAAGTCGATAGCTTAGAGTCCACTATGACTCCTAAATCCTTCTCATAAGGTGTACTCTCAATTTTCTGACCGCCCATTGTGTATGCAAACCTCACATTTTTACTTCCTTTGTGTAATATTTTACATTTACTGACATTAAATTTCATCTGCCACAAACCTGTCCAAGCCTGTCTGCTATCCAAGTCCTTCTGTAATGATATAACGGATTCCAAATTATCTGCTAATCCACCTATCTTGGTTTCATCTGCAAACTAAACCAGCTGGTTACTTATATTTCTATCTGAATCATTTATATATCTTAAAAATAGCAGCGGCCCTAGTACTGACCCCTGCTGGACACCACTCTTAACATCGGCCAATTCTAATGAGGTTCCTCGCACTATCACCCTCTGCTTCCAGTGTCTGAGCCAATTCTGCACCCATCTAAAAACATCACCCTGAACTCCCACTTCATTTAGTTTGATGCCCATCCTTTCATGTGGCACCTTATCAAATGCTTTCTGAAAGTCCAGATAACTAATATCATCTGCTCCACTTTGATCAGATCCTTTTGTTGCCTCCTCATAGAATTCCAGCATGTTAGTAAAACACGACCTCTTTCTTCTGACTCCATCCTGTCCTTGCCAGGTGTTGCTCAATCTTATCCTTAATAATTCCTTTCATTAATTTTCCTGTGATCCATGTTAAGCTTACTGGCCTATAGTTTCTTGGATTTGCCCTGTCAACCTTTTTATTTAATGGGATGATATTTGCCATTTCCCAGTCCTTTGGAATCTCTCCAATGTGCAGTGACTTCCTAAAAATATGTGTCATGGGTTTATATATGTACTCACTAGTAAAGAAAACTCTCTAACAAAGAAAAAGATAAGGTTGAATGGCCAGGAGGACAGATAAAAGAAAAAAAAACTCCAGTCAGGCTGGAGAAAAAAAAATCTGCAGGGGTTCCAAGACCTAAAGACTGCCCAGCTGCCAGTGGGCATTCTATCTAACATACTGAAGATGTTCTAAATCAGTCCTTATGGTTTTCAGGCTTCACAAGGAAGAAATCGAAGATGATGGTGGTCATGTGGACATCTGGGACACCCGCCATTCAATCCATAAACACAGGAGACCACATCGAACCTTAATCAGGTGGTGGTGGCACAGATCGCCACTGCAAAAGAACTGGAAAAGACAGCAGAGAATAGCACAGATAAGTAGAGAACTGCAGAAGTGTTGTAGTCACCAGAAGCATCAGAAGATGCTGATAATTTGACAAGTTTCTGGCTTTGGCCATGGCCGAGAGATAAGAACTGGGCAACACTTGTGATTTGGGAGCAGCAGGATTTGATAAGCAGACGGTAGAGAGCCCTGTGGTGAGCACAAAGTAGGGTTAACACCTGGAATAAATGGAGGCCTAATGCCAGTAGCAGGGTGTGTCCACTGCCCCACTACCAAAAGATTAAATGAGCTAAATGTCAAGAAAAGGTGGCTCCTGGCTAATGACCCTGGAAATGACCAGAAGGCACTGGTGTAAGTACACATTCCAGGGGAAGCGGCCTGGATAGGGACATTAGGTAATCAAACAACAGAAACCACTTAATCCGACAGCTCTCTATGCAGCAAAATAGCAGCTCTGCTCTTTACGTATTGCCAAGCTCCTCATTCTATCATGGAAAGTGAGTCCAGCAACCCTGCATAGCAGTTCTCTTTTGGCCTCTTGTACTCATTTTTTTCATTCACTGCTCTGAACTTGTAATATTAGGCGAGGACGGAGATATCGATTGACCAATACACTAAAAGGATCAGCTGAGGACTTCACTCCTGCTTCAGCACCATGGTCTGATAGCATGCCCATAAAAACTGCTGCCACCACACCAATGTCCGTATACAGTTCTAGGCACAGCATTTATCTTAGAATGAGCCTTTTAGATTAGATAAACTTTATTAAACCCAAGGGGAAATTTGAAGGAATGCAGCAGCAGCAGAAAGATAAAAAAAAAAACAATGATATAAACTCACATGTCAAATAATACAATTGATCTATAAATCAATAAATATGTATTATGAAGAAATACAACTGAACTTAAAGAGTATAAGCATTTATTCTGTGATTTTGACAGGAAGCACTGAATTGCCTGAAAACAGTGGGCAGAAAAGACCCTAGAGGTGCTTCTTAGCACACCATGGAATGAGCCAGTGGCTAAAAGTGCTCCAAGACAGCACCTCCTGGAGGGGACTTTTCATGATGGCATTCAATTTTGCCACCATTCCCTTTCCCACAACTGCTTTCAGTGTGTCCAGGGTTTGCAGGCTTTCCTGGTATGTTTGTTCGGGCATTTTGTGTCATTTGAACTCAAGTTGCTTCCCCTGGAGATAGCAGTTTAGAACAGCACACTGGCTACTATGGACTGGTAGAACATTTCCAGCAACTTGCTGCACACATCATAACCCAAATTTGTTCAGGAAGTCCAGTCTGCTCTGGACCTTCTTGTCTAGTGCCACTGTGTTGTCAGACCAGTCCAGTTTGCTGTTTATGTGAACCCTCTAGGTACTTGTAGCTCTGCACCACTTGTACTTCATCTTTTGTCTGGTGACTGGTCTCAGAGGCTCTTTGGCCTGAAGACCACAGCCCACTCTTGCCTTAGTGATGTTGAGCTGCTGATGGTTCCCCACAAGACCAAGTCCTCTAGGAGCTTCCTGTACTCCAACTTGTCTCCATTATTAATGCAGCCAATGACAGAGGAGTCATCTGAGAATTTATTATGCACCACCATTTCTGACACACAGTCCCTGGTTCTTACAAACTGCTGTCTGTTGGTCAGGTAATCTATGATGCATGAGATTTTAGGAGCAACAAGATTCAAAGCCTTGAGCTTTATCCCCAGTCGATGAGATAGAATAGTGTTAAAGGCACTGGAAAAATCAAAGAACACAATCCCAACTGTGGTGCCGGCCTTGTCCAAGTGCAAATAGGGTTTCACTTTCACAACATTTCCAATTTATTTATCTCCAGTTATTTTGCACCAAAACATCTGAATGAAACAATTAATTTTTGTTTCATAAGGAGATAATAATTCCTGACCCCTGAGTATCTTATGTATCTCCTAACCTTTAGATATTTGCAAAACACATAAAATAGATGCCCAACCATCTTTTAAGAAAAGACAGAGTAATACGAGTTACTGTTCTTGTTGTTATTGCTCTGGGGTTGGGAGGGCCAATATGGGTCAATGCTCTATCTTAGATCTTAACCAACACCTCTTATCAGTTTCAACTTAATACAGTGGGGCAAAAAAGTATTTAGTCAGCCACCAATTGTGCAAGTTCTCCCACTTAAAAAGATGAGAGAGGCCTGTAATTTTCATCATAGGTATACCTCAACTATGAGAGACAAAATGAGAGAAAAAAAAATCCAGAAAATCACATTGCCTGATTTTTGAAGAATTTATTTGCAAATTATGGTGGAAAAAAAGTATTTGGTCAATAACAAAAGTTCATCTCAATACTTTGTTATATACCCTTTGTTGGCAATGACAGAGGTCAGACGTTTTCTGTAAGTCTTCACAAGGTTTTCACACACTGTTGCTGGTATTTTGGCCCATTCCTTCATGCAGATCTCCTCTAGAGCAGTGATGTTTTGGGGCTGTCGCTGGGCAACATGGACTTTCAACTCCCTCCAAAGATTTTCTATGGGGTTGAGATCTGGAGACCGACTAGGCTACTCCAGGACCTTGAAATGCTTCTTACGAAGCCACTCCTTCGTTACCCGGGCGGTGTGTTTGGGATCATTGTCATGCTGAAAGACCCAGCCACGTTTCATCTTCAATGCCCTTGCTGATGGAAGGAGGTTTTCACTCAAAATCTGACGATACATGGACCCATTCATTCTTTCCTTTACACGGATCAGTCATCCTGGTCCCTTTGCAGAAAAACAGCCCCAAAGCATGATGTTTCCACCCCCATGCTTTACAGTAGGTATGGTGTTCTTTGGATGCAACTCAGCATTCTTTCTCCTCCAAACATGACGAGTAGGGTTTTTACCAAAAAGTTCTATTTTGGTTTCATTCCTCTTCTGGATCATCCAAATGCTCTCTAGCAAACTTCAGACGGACCTGCACATGTACTGGCTTAAGCAGGGGGACACGTCTGGCACTGCAGGATTTGAGTCCCTGTCGACGTAGTGTGTTACTGATGGTAGCCTTTGTTACTTTGGTCCCAGCTCTCTGCAGGTCATTCACTAGGTCCCCCGTGTGGTTCTGGGATTTTTGCTCACCGTTCTTGTGATCATTTTGACCCCACGGGGTGAGATCTTGCGTGGAGCCCCAGATCGAGGGAGATTACCAGTGGTCTTGTATGTCTTCCATTTTCTAATAATTGCTCCCACAGTTGATTTCTTCACACCAAGCTGCTTACCTATTGCAGATTCAGTCTTCCCAGCCTGGTGCAGGTCTACAATTTTGTTTCTGGTGTCCTTTGACAGCTCTTTGGTCTTGGCCATAGTGGAGTTTGGAGTGTGACTGTTTGAGTTTGTGGACAGGTCCACTTTTATATTGATAACGAGTTCAAACAGGTGCCATTAATACAGGTAACGAGTGGAGGACAGAGGAGCCTCTTACAGAAGAATTTACAGGTCTGTGAGAGCCAGAAATCTTGCTTGTTTGTAGGTGACCAAATACTTATTTTCCACCATAATTTGTAAATAAATTCTTTAAACATCAGACAATGTGATTTTCTGGATTTTTTTTTCTCATTTTGTCTGTCATAGTTGAGGTATACCTATGATGAAAATTACAGGCCTCTCTCATCTTTTTAAGTGGGAGAACTTGCACAATTGGTCGCTGACTAAATACTTTTTTGCCCCACTGTATCTCAAACAGTCTGACTCCAGCAGTCATTTAAGTTAGCCTTCTTCTTCTGCTACCGTTGTTGTCACCCAAACTTGAACAACGAATCAACTTGAAATTTCTTGTTAAAGTTCAATGGTGGATGACAATGTCCAGAAAATTAGCGAAATCATGCTTGGTGACCATCGACTAAGTGTTTGGATGATTAGTGAAACGGTTAATATTGATAAAATGACTGTGTGGAACATTTTTCATGAAAAACTTAACACGCAGAAAATTTGTACAAAACTGGTTCAGAGAGTTCTCACTGTCCCAGAGAAGGAAAATACGCTGAACAATTTGTTCGGACTTTTTGGAACGGATTGATTGAACCGAAAAAAATATCCCGGTAATGAATCACCCACCATACTCACCCGACTTAGCACCATGTGACTTTTTTGTTTCCAAAAGTCAAAAGCACGTTGAAAGGGAAGACAGAATAATACGAGGTATGTATAAAAAATAACCAGACTGCTCTTGTTGTTATTACTCCGGGGAAGGGAGGGCCAATACGGGTCAATGCTCTCTTATCTTACAGTGCATCCGGAAAGTATTCACAGCGCATCACTTTTTCCACATTTTGTTATGTTACAGCCTTATTCCAAAATGGATTAAATTCATTTTTTTCCTCAGAATTCTACACACAACACCCCATAATGACAACGTGAAAAAAGTTTACTTGAGATTTTTGCAAATTTATTAAAAATAAAAAAATTGAGAAAGCACATGTACATAAGTATTCACAGCCTTTGCCATGATGCTCAAAATTAGGCTCAGGTGCATCCTGTTTCCCCTGATCATCCTTGAGATGTTTCTGCAGCTTAATTGGAGTCCACCTGTGGTAAATTCAGTTGGTTGGACATGATTTGGAAAGGCACACACCTGTCTATATAAGGTCTCACAGTTGACAATTCACGTCAGAGCACAAACCAAGCATGAAGTCAAAGGAATTGTCTGTAGACCTCTGAGACAGGATTGTCTCGAGGCACAAATCTGGGGAAGGTTACAGAAAAATTTCTGTTGCTTTGAAGGTCCCAATGAGCACAGTGGCCTCCATCATCCGTAAGTGGAAGAAGTTCAAAACCACGAGGACACTTCCTAGAGCTGGCCGGCCATCTAAACTAAGCGATTGGGGGAGAAGGGCCTTAGTCAAGGAGGTGACCAAGAACCCGATGGCCACACTGTCAGAGCTCCAGAGGTCCTCTGTGGAGAGAGGAGAACCTTCCAGAAGGACAACCATCTCTGCAGCAACCCACCAATCAGGCCTGTATGGTAGAGTGGCCAGACGGAAGCCACTCCTTAGTAAAATGCACATGGCAGCCCGCCTAGAGTTTGCCAAAAGGCACCTGAAGGACTCTCAGACCATGAGAAAGAAAATTCCCTGGTCTGATGAGACAAAGATTGAATTCTTTGGTGTGAATGCCAGGCGTCACGTTTGGAGGAAACCTGGCACCATCCCTACAGTGAAGCATGGTGGTGGCAGCATCATGCTGTGGGGATGTTTTTCAGCAGCAGGGACTGGGAGACTAGTCAGGATAAAGGGAAAGATGACTGCAGCAATGTACAGAGACATCCTGGATGAAAACCTGCTCCAGAGCACTCTTGACCTCAGACTGGGGCGATGGTTCATCTTTCAGCAGGACAACGACCCTAAGCACACAGCCAAGATATCAAAGGAGTGACTTCAGGACAACTCTGTGAATGTCCTTGAGTGGCCCAGCCAGAGCCCAGACTTGAATCCGATTGAACATCTCTGGAGGGATCTTAAAATGGCTGTGAACCGACGCTTCTCATCCAACCTGATAGAGCTTGAGAGGTGCTGCAAAGAGGAATGGGTGAAACTGGCAAAGGATAGGTGTGCCAAGCTTGTGGCATCATATTCAAAAAGACTTGAGGCTGTAATTGCTGCCAAAGGTGTATCGACAAAGTATTGTGCAAAGGTTGTGAATACTTATGTACATGGGATTTCTCAGTTTTTTTATTTTTAATAAATTTGCAAAAACCTCAAGTAAACTTTTTTCATGTTGTCATTATGGGGTGTTGTGTGCAGAATTCTAAGGAAAAAAATGAATTTAATCCATTTTGGAATAAGGCTGTAACATAACAAAATGTGGAAAAAGTGATGCGCTGTGAATACTTTCCGGATGCACTGTAGATCTTAACCAATGCCTCTTATCAGTTTCAACTTAATATCTCAAACAGCCTGACTCCAGCAGTCGTTTAAGTTAGCCTTCTTCTTTTGCTACCGTCGGAAAAATGTCGTCACCCAAACTTGATCAAAGAATCAACCTGAAATTTCTTATTTAACATCAACGATGGATGGCAACATCCAGAAAATCAGTGAACTTTGTTTGGACGATTAGTGAAATGGTTAATATTGATAAAATGACTGTGTGGAACATTTTGCATGAAAAACTTAACTACGCGGAAACTTTGTGCGAAAATGGTTCCACGAATTCTCACTGTCCCACAGAAGGGAAATCGCCAAAAAATTTGATTGGATGTTTGAGTGGATTGATTGAACCGAAAAAAATGATTGATCACCCTCTGTACTCACCCGACCTGGTACCGTATGACTTTTTTGTTTCCAAAAGTCAAACGCATGTTGAATGGGAAGCATTTTGAATCAACAGATGTCATGAAATAAGTAGTGATGGCTGACGTGAAAGCGCTCAAAGAAGAAGACTTTAAACACTGCTTTGAGCAAAGGAACAACCGTCTCCAGTGGTGTGTGGATGCAAGGGGAGAGTATACTGTATTGAAGATGAAAAGTGAAGTCTGTAAATTTGAAAATAATAAAATATTTTATGACATTGGTCCAGTTATTTTTAATACACACCTTGTATTGTTGCAATATTTACGTATTATTTAAACAACACTGATGAACTTCTATTTATGTAAAAAAATATTCTTTTTAAATAAGTGCAATGACAGCACTGGTAACTTTGCAGAAGCGAGGAACTAGCGGATCCCTGGAGTAAATACATTCAGAGAGCACATCCTACTCCATCAGCCTGAGGGATTTTAAATATTTTACCCTTGAACCGACAAAGTGGAGACCTAATCCAGGCTTTAACATTCTCAAAGGATTGGTCATGTAAATGAAGCAAACTTGTTTCACTCATATAATGAATCCCATACTTGAGGACACCAGTAGTAATTAAGAGGAAGTGTGTTGGAGATACAAACCACAAAGCAGTGTCTCACACAAAGGGCCACACAAGTCTGATGCAGTAATGCAGATTACATGGAGGTCATGAGGGCTTTGAAAACCAGGCTGGAGGAGATGCTGAGAACCTACGTGATTAGACAGCTAAATGAATCTGATTAACTGAACTGACTCTTAATAGCTATAAAAATACATTATTTTTTTGTTGTTATTAGGAATAAATTAGTTTAGCATGTGTTGGTGCCAGTAAGCAAGGACAGGCATCCTGGCTGGGATAAAGGAAGGATTCATTCCCAGCCAGGAGGCCATAATGGAAACACTGGGGCTATAGGCTCATCGGGCGGAGTTCATTCCCGCAAACGCCAGGTGGCAGTGTTCCTCAGACCTAGGGTTGGCTTTGGAGTTGAAGTCCAGAGATGCAGTCCTGTCTGGGTTTTTGGGGACCGCCAGAGTGGGCTACTCCTGTAGAACTGTCCTGATTTTCATATGATCCAGAAGTGTTTCAGAGGACTTGGACAGGAGACCAGAAGCAGTTCCTGGGAAAATCTTAAAAGGAAGCCCATGTCTCACTTAAGTTGAGTCAGAGTCAGGAGGCAGTGGGCACCGTTCTTTTGGGGGAGGAAGGAGGAATTGTTATTCTGACTAAGCTCCAGAGAACCTGTGTGAAGAAGGGCAACTGTCCCCAAAACACTCCACTACTTTGGGCTTTCTGGCAAATTGGCCAACGACTCATAAAGAGCCAGCTGGAGTTTGTGAAAGGGCAACTAAAGGACTCTCAGATTGTGAGAAACAACATTCTCTGGTCTGATGAAACCAAGGTTAAGCTGTTTGGCTTCAATTCTAAGCATTACCTCTGGAGGAAACAAGGCACTGCTCATTACCTGTGCAACACCATTCCAGTCGTGAAACACGGTAGTGGCACCATCATGCTGTGGGGCTGTTTTTCAGTGTGAGAGACTGGGAGACTACTTGGGGTCTTGAAAAAGATGAGTAAAGCAAAGTACAGAGGTACAGTATCATTAATGGAAACCCATTCCAGGATGTTTTGAGCCAAAAGTTCACCTGCCAAGCACAAAACAAAGACAACACAATAGTGGCTCAAAGTCTACTCTGGGAATGTTCTTGAATGGCCCAGCCAGAGCCTGGACTTAAACCAAGCAAACATTTCTGGGCAGACCTGAAAATAACTGTCCCCTGGTGGTCTCCATCTAACCTGACAGAGCTTGAGAAGATATGCAGACAAGAATGGCAGAAAATCCCAAAATCCATGTGTGTGAAGCTTATTTCGTAATACCCAAGAAGACTCCACGCTGGAACCGCTGCCAAAGGTCCTTCAGTTATGTCCTGAGTCCTCTGAATACTTGTACCTTATTTTAAATAAATGTGCAAAAATTTCTAAAATCCTGTTTATCGTTGTCATTCTGTTATTGAGAGTGATGGGGGAAAAATGAATTTAAATGTTTTAGAAACAAGCCTGCAACATAACAAAATGTGTAAAAAGGTCTGAATACTTTCTGAATCCATTGTGTATGTATACTGTAAGTGGGTTAGGAAAATGGTTGGATGGAGATACAGTATATACACTGCTCAAAAAAATTGCGGGAACACTTAATCATCCCAGCGTAACACCAAGCCAATGAAGCTTCAGGGGGATTGACCTGTCCAGTTAGGAAGCACGAGAGATTGTGAATCATCGTCACCTGCTTGGGTGCAAATGAAAGTGACAACAGGTGAACTGGAGAGGTGACAACAAGACAACCCCTAAAAGGGAATGGTGGCCACAGACAGTTGCTCTCTCCTTATCCTTCCTGACTGATTCGTCTCTTAGTTTTGCATTTTGCTAGTGTCCTTGTCACTACTGGTAGCATGAGGTGGTACCTGCTGCTGATTCAGGTTGTACAGGTAGTCCAGGCTGGCACATCCATACGTGCCGTTGCAAGGTTTGCTGTATCTCCCAGCACAGTGTGATATAGCGAGTCTGCGGCTCTGAACGAATGGCCAGTTTTTAATAAATAATCCATGTGGCCATGTCAGTCTCCGTGGGTGCGTTCGCACAACTGCGGGGAGTTGATGAGGTAATTGAGGCAAGACGCATCTGCACGTGAAGGTGCTATCATTCTCAATTGCTTCATTGGCTTCCTGCGGTGCGTCATTGAGACCCTGCGCCCATGGAGCCGTATCAGTATGGGCCGGCACAAAAAGAGGGGAGAACAGGGGATCGAGGGGAAAAAAAAGGGCATGTAGAGCGAGACTGCGGCATTGGGGGAAAGAGAGTTAGAGAACAAGCCAGCCAGCCAGCCAGAGAGAAAGACAGAAGGCAGCGTGGTCAGGGGTCCTACGACGGAGCAAGGGATCAGCACTCTAGGGACAGATCGTATCCACTGATTGTGCTGGGTGTAATCGAGATGGCGTCCTCTCCAGGGATCAGAGGGATGACTACGTGGGCCAACCAACCGCATACAGTCTGGCAGACGCCAACGGAGGCAACCAAGATGGGAATTGGGATTGAGAGGACTGAAGCTGAGGAAGTCTCTGCAGATGAACGAGCAATGGGTTAGCCGGAAGACTTGGAAGGAGTTGGGCTCGGCTCGTATGACCAGTGACTGGTGGTTTTTATTCTCGTTTTAGCCTGGCTTTAAATATTTGGATTTTTCACTGCTTTTAGGGATTATCTATTAACTCTGCTTTATACACTGTTTTGATTTTTATTCTTAATAAAAACACTCTGTACTTTGCACCTACCCATTGCTTAGCATGTGCTTTGTCACCATCTGCCTTTTGGGTTTGGTGTTTCCCATTTGGAGCATTTCATAGCACTCAGGCTTTAGATGCCTTAGATAAGCGGTGCTTGTCAAATTTCATCAAATTCCCCTTAAAGGAATCCTTCACGCAAAAATGATATATTTTATAGGTTACTTACCCCATGTACTTTGTAACAGAGGCTGAGAAAATTTTTAAATCTCATTGTCATGCAGGATGGAGAGGAAAATGACAGACATAACAGAAGTCATTAGTGACCAGTGCTGTTGAACAGCAAACAACTTGAAAAATATCCCTGAAAACAGAAAAGAAAAATCTGACGTTACTCATGTCACATAACCCACATGTCAGCTATCCAGTGGTTTGCTCAAAACATGCTAAACGCATGCTTGTTTGCTTTGTTAAATGGCTACTTCTGGAATAAACTACACACATCGTAAATACAAAACTAAAGGGAATGACTTTTTAAAGTGAAGACCTGCTTCTCTTCCTAATTCATTAGTCCAGAGTCCTGTCTTTAATTCAAAATGTGATTCCCATAAGGCTTCAATTTTGTATTTACGATGTCTGCAGATTATTCTGGAAGTAACTATATAACAATATTTTTTTTTTTACAAAAAAAGCATATATTTTACGCATTTTGAGCGTACAAATTGATAACTGTAGTGTGTATCATGAGATATTTTTTCTTTATCTCCCATGGCTGTTTTTCACATTGTATTACAATGGTCACTATTGACTTCTTTTATTTCATACCAGTAACGGCGTACTGCACGATAACGTGCAGTGAATACAGTTGACTTGATTGTATTTTGCTAAGCTTTTGCTAAGATTTTAAGAAGTGTTATTTGAATGTTGATTGATGAAAAGCACCCACGTTTTTTTGTGATGTATGAGAGTATTTTTTAATATATATATTAGTTTCAACTTTTTAGTCATGGGTTTGTTTTAGTTTAATTTTGTAATCAATATTTTAACACTTCCTTTAATATTTCTATCTGTTACTAGTGCTATCTATTGGTGAAATTTTTAACTATTCTTCATATGAAAATTTCATTTCTTAATTAACATGGATTAATTGATCAATTAGTGAAACTGATTAATGATTCATGTATTGTCATCGGAAGTGAGTAAGTGTGCAAAATTTCAAGTTATTTGGACAATAGGAAGGGGGTTAAATATTGATTACAAGATTTGTACCAGACAACAAACATCCATCCATCCATTTTCCAACCCGCTGAATCCAAACACAGGGTCATGGGGGTCTGCTGGAGTCAATCCCAGCCAACACAGGGCACAAGGCAGGAACCAATCCCGGGCAGGGTACCAACCCACCACAGGACACACACAAACACACCAAGCACACACTAGGGCCAATTTAGAATCGCCAATCCACCTAACCTGCATGTCTTTGGACTGTGGGAGGAAACCAGAGCGCCCAGAGGAAACCCATGCAGACACGGGGAGAACATGCAAACTCCACGCAGGGAGGACCCGGGAAGCGAACCCAGGTCTCCCAACTGCGAGGCAGCAGCGCTACCCACTGCGCCACCGTGCCGCCCAGACAACAAACAGGTGAAGTTAAAATAAGTGTAGTAATAATAATAATAATAAAATGAAGGTGATCAAGCAGTATGAGGGAGTAAAGAACATGTATGCAATCGCATGGGACTTTAAGTAATCTCATTGTAACTGGTGTTCGACACTCGCACGCGTGCAGTACTGCTGTGCTCTGGCTTTCAATCCAGTTAACCTCCTGCACTGTGACTCACGATGTGCTGCTTCCTGCGCACCGCCACAAAGGGTTAATGAAACCACACTGAATTCCTTTATCTGTTAATGTTTATTATTAACAGGGTAAAATGATAAAACAGAAAATATGAGTGCTTGGACTCTGCTGATACAATTCCTCCCCTCACAGCTAACACAATGAACACTGGGACAGGCTCACAGTGATGACGTAACATAACACAGACAAAGAAAAGACTTGTCGTGAAGCTGCTAAAGGTTTGGCACCCATGCGAGCAAATGTAATAATGAAACAAAATAAAGAAAAAAATGTACAATGTGCTAAGAGTGATGATGAAAACGATATAAAACACACAATATGACTTAGGGGACTTATTATACAGTACTATACATACGGTCAGGTTTGAATACATATACTGCTCCCTCTTACATCTCCATTGACTTACGACTGGTCGGTCAGAACTGAATGTGGTTGCAAGTCGACGACTACCAATATAAGAATTTTTTAGAGAAAGTTGTTGCCTCAATTTATGTGTTCATTATTACTGCATTAAAGTCGAATGCAAGAAGCAACATATCTTACCAAAATGGCTTCTTCTTTAAATATTCTTAATGCCATCAGGATTAGAGAGTGGACATAAAAGTTCAACATTTGCGTTTTTTTGAGCTTCATAGGAGCCGAGATTTAATCTTCACCTTCCAAGACATCACTCCCCCTTCTTTCTGTAAGCAAGCCTTGCCACAAGTGACAAAAGAGAACACAGCAAACATTCTGTCTGCCTTTATTCAAAAGCAAAGCAGGCCTTTCTGACCTGAAGTGCTTAGGACAAACCTTTCAAGCAAATCAAAGGCCCCTTGCAAGGTCTTTGGCAGGGAGCTCTGAATGCTGTCATGGGTCTGTCAGATAAAAGCTAATTGTGTCTCTCGCTGACTGATCCCTCCTCTCCTTAAGAAGAAAAAAGAAAAATTTGCAGATTCCATTTCACAGGGTGAGGGCAAGTTGAAATTTTCTCCAGATGTCAAGGGCTTTTAGATCTGCGTCTTGAAAGAAAAAAGAGATTGGGATTTTGGGGTGGGTGGGGAGTGGGGAGTGGGGGGGGGGACCTTAAACCGAATTAGTAAAAGCTATTATAAAAAAATAATGTCTATGTGATGTGAAAAATGGCTTGGGGGGATGTACATGTGAGTAATAAGTTGTAAATGCCAAGTTAACATTCTTTGTGAAAAGTTTAAATATTCTCTAAAATATTCAGCAGACTTTCTTAAAAGGGACAATCATTAGGTGCTGGGTTAAAAAATGTAAAGTCGGAAGGCAAGAACTGCAGATCCACAAGTGCAGATGCATGATTTAGCAGCCATCCCCGAGTAGGTTTCTTCCAGAGTTCTCCTCTCTGTTTGTTGCTTTGTAGTACCGAGACTTTCTGAGGATTTCAGATCAGCAGCCAATGCTTCAGAAGAGGGAATTTCCTTTTCTCCTGGGCTTACTATAAAATATTCAGGCCTTTCCCAGATGGGCTGGAAATTTGCCAGGATTGGCTGCTGGCTTCCCAGTCACTTATAGACTACTTGATCTAATGACACCCTGCACGTGTGGGGCTGAAATTCAACATTTCCACATACACATGTAACGGCATTGTCTGGTAGCCGGAATTGGATTTTTTGGTAATGGTTTGCGTAATGCGTCCCCAATTACAGTCGAGTTTTTACGCTCCTGGTGATGACAATAGGGAGGTGCTATGCAGTGTAACTGTAAATCAAATCACGATATGCACAACCTGATTTTGTTCCTTCTTTTAGAAACATCTAAACCATTGATTTAGTGTGGTATGGTTCTGAAAGAGAAGGAAAGAGTTTTGAAATTAGGCTGTGGACTATATATTTTATTTAAAAAATGTACTTCCTTTGTGGAATCACAGTGGGATGCATTTGTAAATATGCTTACCATTTTAATGAGTTGAGGAAAAATGAAAGCCTTATAGGTGGCCAGATACAATACATACTGTGTATATACATACTTCAGTAAAGTGCGGTATGGTGGTATGGATAGCAGCTTTGATAGCATTACAGCCCCCAATTACCCATAACCAATTCCATGCAGGAAAACAGTGCTCTCCCCGAAGATATATTTATATTTTGATTTCACTGTATGAAACGGTGTCTGTGACATTCTCTTTCTCATTGTCTGCTTCACGGGGATATTATGAGTCTGAATGCACAGAAGGTGCAGGCTTTTCATGGGAATACTAGGCCTTACCACAAGATGCATGGTCAGGTGGGGTGAGGGTGATAGGCAATGCCATATAAGTACGAGAAAGTGGTTCAAGCAGACACACATTCTCTCTTTCTCTGTTCCTCTTTGTATGTACTGTGGACCACACAGGAAGGCACCGCCAGCTAAACTCAACACAGACAAGCGTGGGACACAAGTTCAAGAGACACACATTTTATTTTTATTTTTTTTCCTCGTGGGAAACGCCTTCCCCGTTTCCCACAGGCACAACACAGTCCAAAGCACAGCACAAAAACAATAGCCTACTCTTCCTTTTCTCCTTCACTTCTTCTTTCTTCTACTCCAGTCAAGCTTCCTCCTCCCGACTCTGGCTCCCCGAGTAGTGGCTGCTGGTTCCTTTTGGTGTTTGATGACTCATTTCCTGCAGCACTTCCGAGTGTGGCAGAAGAACTGCCCATAAGGGCTCAGCAACTCCTGCTGCAACACCCCCTGGAAGCACCCACGGATCCCAACAGGGCTGTACCAAACTCCAATTCCCATGAAGCCCTGCAGGAGTCCGAGGCACCGCTGCAACCCAGTGTCCCGGGTGAGGTAACGCTCTGGCCACGCTTGATCCCCCAGTTCTACAAGTGTGGAGGCATTTTGGCCAGGCAAGGGCCCCAGCCGCACGCTACAATGTGCGAGTTGTTATGAGGAAGGCAATGTGTGGGAGAGTGAAATACTGGAACTCTCTTCAAAGCTGTATATGTACACATGCTCACAGGTGATATTCACTAAAATATCAAGAGAAAGTGCGAGGTTATATAGGGTGGTCCAGATCCATCCATCCATCCATCCTCTTCCACTTATCCGAGGTCAGGTCATGGGGGAAGCAGCTTGAGCAGAGATACCCAGACTTCCCTCTCCCCGGCCACTTCTTCTAGCTCTTCCGGGAGAATCCCGAGGCGTTTCCAGGCCAGCCGGGAGACATAGTCCCTCCAGCGTGTCCTGGGTCTTCCCCGGGGCCTCCTCCCGGTTGGACGTGCCCAGAACACCTCACCAGGGAGGCGTCCAGGAGGCATCCTGATCAGATGCCCGAGCCACCTCATCTGACTCCTCTCAATGCGGAGGAGCAGCGGCTCTACTCTGAGCCCCTCCCGGATGACTGAGCTTCTCACCCTATCTTTAAGGGAGAGTCCAGACACCCTGCGGAGAAAACTCATTTCAGCCGCTTGTAGTCGCAATCTCGTTCTTCCGGTCACTACCCATAGCTCATGACCATAGGTGAGGGTAGGAACATAGATCGACTGGTAAATTGAGAGCTTTGCCTTTTTCACCACGACAGACCGAAGCAGAGCCCGCATCACTGCGGACGCCGCACCGATCCGTCTGTCGATCTCACGCTCCATTCTTCCCTCACTCGTGAACAAGACCCCGAGATACTTGAACTCCTCCACTTGAGGCAGGATCTCGCTCCCAAACCTGAGAGGGCACTCCACCCTTTTCCGGCTGAGGACCATGGTCTCGGATTTGGAGGTGCTGATTCCCATCCCAGCCGCTTCACACTCAGCTGCGAACCGATCCAGAGAGAGCTGAAGATCACGGCCTGATGAAGCAAACAGGACAACATCATCTGCAAAAAGCAGTGACCCACTACTGAGTCCACCAAGCCGGACCCCCTCAACGCCCTGGCTGCGCCTAGAAATTCTGTCCATAAAAGTTATGAACAGAATCGGTGACAAAGGGCAGCCCTGGCGGAGTCCAACTCTCACTGGAAACGGGTTCGACTTTCTGCCGGCAATGCGGACCAAGCTCTGGCACCGATCGTACAGGGACTGAACAGCTCTTATCAGGGGGTCCGGTACCCCATACTCTTGGAGTACCCCCCACAGGATTCCCCGAGGGACACGGTCGAACGCCTTTTCCAAGTCCACAAAACACATGTAGACTGGTTGGGCGAACTCCCATACACCCTCCAGGACCCTGCTAAGGGTGTAGAGCTGGTCCACTGTTCCACGACCAGGACGAAAACCACACTGTTCCTCCTGAATCCGAGGTTCGACTATCCGACGGACCCTCCTCTCCAGAACCCCCGAATAGACTTTTCCAGGGAGGCTGAGGAGTGTGATCCCTCTGTAGTTGGAACACACCCTCCGGTCCCCTTTCTTAAAGAGTGGGACCACCACCCCGGTCTGCCAATCCAGAGGCACTGTCCCTGATGTCCATGCGATGTTGCAGAGGCGTGTCAACCAAGACAGCCCTACAACATCCAGAGCCTTGAGGAACTCCGGGCGTATCTCATCCACCCCCGTATCCCTGCCACCAAGGAGTTTTTTGACCATCTCGGTGACCTCAGTCCCAGAGATGGGGAAGCCCACCTACGAATCCCCAGGCTCTGCTTCCTCATTGGAAGGCATGTTAGTGGGATTGAGGAGGTCTTCGAAGTACTCCCCCCACCGACCCACAATGTCCCGAGTCGAGGTCAGCAGCGCACCATCACCACCATATACAGTGTTGACACTGCACTGCTTCCCCCTCCTGAGACGCCGGACGGTGGACCAGAATCTCCTCGAAGCCGTCCGAAAGTCGTTCTCCATGGCCTCCCCAAACTCCTCCCATGCCCGAGTTTTTGCCTCAGAAACCACCGAAGCCGCATTCCGCTTGGCCTGCCGGTACCTATCAGCTGCCTTCAGAGTCCCACAGGACAAAAGGGACCGGTAGGACTCCTTCTTCAGCTTGACGGCATCTCTCACCGCCGGTGTCCACCAACGGGTTCGGGGATTGCCGCCACGACAGGCACCGACTACCTTATGGCCAGAGCTCTGGTCAGCCGCCTCAACAATAGAGGCACGGAACATGGCCCATTCGGACTCAATGTCCCCCACCTCCCTCGGGACATGGTCGAAGTTCTGCCGGAGGTGGGAGCTGAAGCTACTTCTGACAGGGGGCTATGCCAGACGTTCCCAGCCTCACAACACGTTTGGGCCTACCAGGCCTGACCGGCATCCTCCCCCACCATCGGAGCCAACTCACCACCAGGTTGTGATCAGTTGACAGCTCCACCCCTCTCTTCACCCGAGTGTCCAAGACATGTGGCCGCAAGTTCCGACGACACGACCACAAAGTCGATCATCGAACTGAGGCCTAGGGTGTCCTGGTGCCAAGTGCACATATGAACACCCCTATGCTTGAACATGGTGTTCGTTATGGACAATCCGTGACGAGCACAGAAGTCCAATAACAAAACACCGCTCGGGTTCAGATTGGGGGGGCCATTCCTCCCAATCACGCCCTTCCAGGTCTCACTGTCATTGCCCACGTGAGCATTGAAGTCTCCCAGCAGTACGAGGGAGTCCCCAAAAGGTATGCCCTCTAGCACACCCTCCAGGGACTCCAAAAAGGGTGGGTACTCCGAACTGCTGTTTGGTGCATACACACAAACAACAGTTAGGACCCATCCCCCCACCCGAAGGCGGAGGGAGGCTACCCTCTCGTCCACCGGGGTAAACCCCAATGTACAGGCTCCAAGTCGGGGGGCAATAAGTATGCCCACACCAGCTCGGCGCCTCTCACCGCGGGCAACTCCAGAGTGGTACAGAGTCCAGCCCCTCTCAAGGAGATTGGTTCCAGAGTCCAAGCTGTGCGTGGAGGTGTAGCCCGACTATATCTAGCCGGAACTTCTCAACCTCGCGCACAAGCTCAGGCTCCTTCCCCTTCAGAGAGGTGACATTCCACGTCCCAAGAGCCAGCTTCTGTAGCCGAGGATCGGACCGCCAATGTCCCCGCCACCACCCAACTCACACTTCACCCGACCTCCTTGGCCCCTCCCATAGGCGGTGAGCCCATGGGAAGGGGGACCCACGTTGCCTCTTCGGGCTGTGCCCGGCCGAGCCCCATGGGTGCAAGCCCAGCCACCAGGCGCTCGCCATCAAGCCCCACCTCCAGGCCTGGCTCCAGAGTGGGGCCCCGGTGACCCGCGTCCGGGCAAGGGAAAACGCTGTCCAAATTTTTTATTCGTCATAGGAGGTTATATTGAACCGCACTTTGTCTCATCCCTCACCTAGGACCAGTTTGCCTTGGGTGGCCCTAGCAGGAGCATAAAGCCTCGGACAACAGAGCTCCTAGGACCATTGGGACACACAAACCCCTCCACCACGATAAGGTGGCGGTTCGAGGAGGTCTAGATCTAATTTTGCAATTTTCATTACGCTATAACTTATTAAGTTTATTACATAGAGAATTCACAGCACCTGCCCTGCACATAGAGATTTCACTTAAAATTCTTTTTGTTGCTGATAGATGGCAGCACCTGCCCTGCATTCCAAAATGGCGGGGAGACGGTTGTCAGTCAAACAGTTATATAATTAGATCTGGACCACCCTGCTATAGCTCATTTAGTAATGTTTCAATCTGCCTGTAAATTTTTTTTTTTTTTACCTTCAATGGTCAAAAATGACCCAAAGAAAATCTTTGTACCTAGACTGTGTAGAAAATCTTTGCCCTTTGACTGTGTTCAGCATCTAATACATAAAGCTCAAAATCTGTGTGTATATACAGAATATATATATTGTCACACATGTGCGTTTGGGAGACAAGTTCAGGGCTAATGTAATGGTTTTTGCACTCCGAACCAGAGGGTGGTGCTGTTACCTAATGCTTTTTCTCTTCCTCCCTCGGTAGAATGGATATTGACGGTCCTACTACCTTTGATATCACTTCCGGTGTCTGCCTGCCTGAGCCCACCCCTTTCAGGTCACAGCATTGATAACCGGCCACACCGCCATCTTGGATCCCTGTCTGAACAAGACATCATTTATTATTTTCTCTTTGAAGACCTCTTGTTTTTTTTGGCATCACAAAATACAGAGCCTGCATAGTTTCTGCATTAACGGATAAGTGACTGTCTTTCTTCGGAGGTTTCGTTTTGCCGAAATGCTCACCTCGCTTGTGTATTTGCAGCGGGAGGAAAAGTAAAAAGGATACCGTCTTGCTGATGTTAGACAACTTTGTCTTTCTTCTGTGGTTTTGTTTTGCTGACGTGCTCTCCTCGCTTGTGTTATTAGCAGCTAAGCGAGTATTCTATTTTCTTGAAGGTGGAGCCCTTACCCTGACTCTACTTCTCAATTCTTGGCCGAACAGACACACACACTTCCATGCGTAGAGGTTTATATACAAGATGTATGTCTAGTATACAAATCCACACTATTTTCCCAATCTCGACCAAAAATTGCACACGTCCCTCATTTGATCAGAGGAAGACTGTAGACTATGTCTCGATCTAAAATGTTCTTTTTTTTTTTTTACTACAGTTTGAATGACAGTGCCAGTGTCAGATTAAGTGATACATCAGAACCGACACACTGACCAGAGCTTAAAATTACTTACCCGTGCAACACTGGGTGCTGCTTCTACTTCATGATAATATTTTAAAAAGCAATAATTGATTTTTTTTATAGTGTTAAGTTCATTGCAGACAAAGTCATCAAATATCACGGTTTAGTGTTTCTTTTCCACTGGTAAAATCAGAAATGGGTCATTTTTGACCCACAAGACCACACAAGGGTTAAACAAAAGCCAGAAGCTGGAAACTAAGGAATCCAAGTAGAAATGCAAAATCAGGAGCCACTGAATAGGAGATAACATCACTTCAGTCATTGCACGGGCTGCTTCTTCTTAAATAGCACTGGGGACGCTTCACCAGCTGCTGTGTCAGGTGGGTTCAACATATAAGACACAAGGAATAAGATTTAAAGGGCTAGGCACAAAATAACTTATAAAAATAATATTCATCATAAAACTTCAGAAAGCAAAATCAGAAACTTTTATAAAAAATCTATTCTATATATATATATATATATATATATATAATCCTAAGCCTAAAAGTGCAATGATTTTATGTGACTTTTTATGTCACATTTTTGTCACGCTTTAAATCGGGCTTATTTTAAAGCCTACATACAGTTAGGTCCATAAATATTTGGACAGAGACACCTTTTTTCTCATTTTGGTTCTGTACATTACCACAATGAATTTTAAATGAAACAATTCAGATGCAGTTGAAATGCAGACTTTCAGCTTTAATTCAGTGGGGTGAACAAAAGGATTGCATAAAAATGTGAGGCAACTAAAGCATTTTTTGAACACAATCCCTTCATTTCAGGGGCTCAAAAGTAACTGGACAATTGACTCAAAGGCTATTTCATGGGCAGGTGTGGGCAAGCCCGTCATTATGTCATTATCAGTTAAGCAGATAAAAGGCCTGGAGTTGATTTGAGGTGTGGTGCTTGCATGTGGAAGATTTTTCTGTGAACAGACAACATGCGGTCAAAGGAGCTCTCCATGCAGAAAGAAAGCAAGCACTGGTGAACTCAGCAATGCAAAAAGACCTGGACGTCCACGGAAGACAGCAGTGGTGGATGATCGCAGAATCATTTCCATGGTGAAGAGAAACCCCTTCACAACAGCCAACCAAGTGAACAACACTCTCCAGGGGGTAGGCGTATCGATATCCAAGTCCACCATAAAGAGAAGACTGCATGAAAGTAAATACAGAGGGTGCACTGCAAAGTGCAAGCCACTCGTAAGCCTCAAGAATAGAAAGGCTAGATTGGACTTTGCTAAAGAACATCTAAAAAAGCCAGCACAGTTCTGGAAAAACATTCTTTGGACAGATGAAGAAGGCGTTGAACAGCTCATTATCCAAAGCATAACCACATCATCTGTAAAACATGGTGGAGACAGTGTGATGGCTTGGGTGTGCATGGCTGCCAGTGGCACTGGGACACTAGTGTTTATTGATGATGTGACACAGGACAGAAGCAGCCAAATGAATTCTGAGGTGTTCGGAAACATACTGTCTGCTCAAATCCAGCTAAATGCAGTCAAATTGATTGGGCGACGTTTCATGATACAGATGGACAATGACCCAAAACATACAGCCAAAGCAACCCAGGAGTTTATTAAAGCAAAGAAGTGGAAAATTCTTGAATGGCCAAGTCAGTCACCTGATCTTAACTCAATTGAGCAGGCATTTCACTTGTTGAAGACTAAACTTCAGACAGAAAGGCCCACAAACAAACAGCAACTGAAAGCCGCTGCAGTAAAGGCCTGGCAAAGCATTAAAAAGGAGGAAACCCAGCATCTGGTGATGTCCAGGAGTTCAAGACTTCAGGCTGTCATTGCCAGCAAAGGGTTTTCAACCAAGTATTAGAAATGAACATTTTATTTCCAGTTATTTAATTTGTCCAATTACTTTTGAGCCCCTGAAATGAAGGGATTGTGTTCAAAAAGTGCTTTAGTTGCCTCACATTTTTATGCAATCGTTTTGTTCACCCCACTGAGTTAAAGCTGAAAGTCTGCACTTCAACTGCATCTGAGTTGTTTCATTGAAAATTCATTGTGGTAATGTACAGAACCAAAATTAGAAAAAAGTTGTCTCTGTCCAAATATTTATGGACCTAACTGTATATACATTTGGTATCTTTCTTTTCAGAATTTATCGAACTTTAATGTGATGTTGTTAGATTTTCAGATTCTTATTCCATTTTTAAATTATAAACTAAAAAATATCAAGAACTCGCATTCTGCGAGACAAGACTTTGTGCCCAGAGATTTAACTATGTACGCGGCCAGAAAAAAAAGACAAAGAGTAAATGACAAAGAAGAATGTCATAGAGACAAGGCATTGAGACAAAAGGACAGCTGCTGTACAGACTTTTAAATGTTTGAAGAGCCGGGCGAAATGTAGATCACGCGGCACGGCAGCAGTAGCAAGCAATGGCGAACGCCCTAGTGTGTGTGTGTGTGTATATATATATATATATATATACGAGGGGGGACCCAAAAATAACCGGAATTTTGTTGTTGTTAGGTTGGTACTTGTAGTACGTGGTTGGGCCACTAGGGCGATCTGGTTACACTCCTCACAAGTCAGTCTGCCAAGTGCCATCAGTCTGGAAGGTTGTGCTTGTGTTCAGTGAATTTTTTTGTAAAAGTAGGTTGCGCAACAGTGTGAGAAGGAAACGCCCTGATTTGTGGGAGTCGGGCGATTGGTTCTTTCATCATGACAACGCTCCATCTCACTGCTCTCAGCATTCGCCAATTTTTGGCAAGAAACAGTATGACAACCCTGAACCACCCACCCTACTCACCGGATTTAGCTCCGTGTGATTTCTTTTTGTTCCCTCGGATGAAAAAAGACTTGAAAGGAAGGCGTTTTGCTGACGTCGAAGAGGTAAAACAAGAAACGACCAGAGCATTAATGGGCATTACTTCAGACGAATTTAAAAAATGTTCCGAACAATCGAACAAACGGTTAGATAAGTGTATTTCCAACAATGGAGAGTACTTTGAAGGAGATTAATTGAAGTTTGTACAGAAAATTAAATTAAACACGTTTTAAAAATATTTCCGGTTATTTTTGGGTCCCCCCTCGTATATATATATAGACAGAGTAATAATCAGACAGAAAAGTCATAAAGATTTGGGGTTTTTTGGGCCCCGTAAACTGTAACAAAGGTCATCAGAATCTCAAACAAAACAGAGAATTTCATCAGACCAGTAGGGATGGTTGCATGGAGACGAGACTTTGTGCCCAGAGATTTAACTACATACACGGCCGGAAATAAAAGACAAAGAGTAGGACAGATACTGTGCAGGCTTTTAAATGTTCAAAGCGCCGTGTGAGATGCAGATCACGCATCACGGCAGCAGCAGCAAGCCAGCAGCTGATCGAGCAAAGAAGAGGTAAAAAAACTGTATTTGTTTCCCATTGTATCACCATTAAAGAGGGGGTTTTGGAGGAGCGACCACGTCTCCTTGGGGTGCGTTCAGCGCTCCTCTTCACAACGCGAGTGGCAGAGACATAAAGTGGCTAGTGCGTAGCACAGGCCGGGGGGTGGAGGTTGGGTATGTTATAAACAACAAAAAGATTCAATAAATAGAAAATATACTGATTAGCAACCTCAAAGTGGCACAAAATGACACTCCATATGCCTCAATTACCAATCCCTACTTTTTCAAAGTTTAGTGCAAAGGAGTAACTGACTCCTCATATCCGATTTATGGCTGCACCTCTGGGTCAGTTGATGTAGCCTGCACAATTTCAGGTCCTTCTGTTCATTCCTGCTCAAGTTACCTATTGGTTTACTCTTTACCAGAAGGGTGTAATTTCCTGTACAGAATATGTTCCAAAAATGGCCTAAGCATAAGAGTTTTTTCAGGCATAAAATAGGACGAGAGCCCCAAAAAGCTTGATGTCTTACATAATGTCAAAACCTTGATCACAAGCCACAGCAAGGTTTGGGGCAGCCACCCGTATATTATTTTCCTGGCTGCAAAATTGCAAATTGTTTGCACATCAGAGCCCAAAACAGAACTGAGGGAGCAGGGGAAAGGTGGAGGCTTTTAAAGGTCAGGATAGGAAGTGACGTGAAAGGGGTCGGGATTGGAAGGGTTTTCAACCATAGGCTCGGGTTCGGACATGACATCAAGGGGGCCAGAACCAGAAAGGTCTTCATCTATAGGTTCACACCCGGAAGTGACGTCACCAGGGCCAGGTGGAATTTCCTGTGAATGGTCTGCAGGGAAGCGAGAAAAAGAATCAGTGCACTCTGCCACATCCTGGTCTGATTCAGAATTGCCCTCATTCAAGCCCTTTAGCTGCCTCCCATGCGCACGTGTGTGACAATAACTAGACATCAAGCCGAGTTGAATGGCATATCATATGTGGGGGATTTTCTCGTACTGGTGAGTCAAGAGGTGTCAGATACCAAAAAAATCTGAAGTGATTTCAAACCATTCATAAGTAATAAATTAACTACATGTGTTCCTAACCGTGACTCCTTGATTGCACTTCCATCAAATGCAATATTGGTTTTCACATTTATTTTCTTTGGAACATGGTAGGGAATGTCAAACCATCTTTCCTTTTTAAATTAGTGCTACGTTGAGAACAGCAAAGAAGAAAGCCTTATAATGGCACTGCATCTTCTCCTGTCTTGGCCAGATGACTTTGTGAATAGGAACCTTCAAACATTTAGATAACATATTGAAAGATTAAAAGAAGATGGAAGTGTGAAGAGTAAAAGACAAGAATGTGTTATTCAATTTACAAAGACCAAGGACAAGTGTATCCAACCAACAAGAAAAGGAAAGAATACTGTAGTTCTCAGAAAATAAGAATAACAATTTGTCAATTCGTCCATTACTAGTAAACCCACGTAATCCAGTTCAGGGTTGTGAGGATTTGAGTTTATCCCTGAATAATCAATGTTTTATGACACAGAACATGTGTTTTCAGAAATTAAAAGCTATTACGTGACCTTTTATTGCTTGCCTGTCCTCAAAACGGACGACTACATTAAAAGTGTAAAGTAAGCACATAAATAAACATTTGCAAAATTGCATAACCCAACGGAAATCCCAGTCACATCACACAAACATAACTATAACCATATACGCAGTGGGCTCAGAAAGTATTTGGACCCTTTCACTATCTGCACTGTTCTATCGGTATGTAGATTTTATTTTAAATGGATAAATGTCACATTTTTGCTCATCAATCTACAGGTGCAGGTCATAAAATTAGAATATCATGAGATAGTTGATTTATTTCAGTAATTCCATTCAAAAAGTGAAACTTGTATATTAGATTCATTCATTACACACAGACTGATGTATTTCAAATGTTTATTTCTTTTAATGTTGATGATTATAACTGACAACTAATGAAAGTCCCAAATTCAGTATCTCAGAAAATTAGAATATCAATTAAGACCAATGCAAAAAAAAGGATTTTTAGAAATGTTGGCCAACTGAAAGGTATGAACATGAAAAGTATGAGCATGTACAGCACTCAATATTTAGTTGGGGCTCCTTTGGCCTGGATTACTGCAGCAATGCGGCGTGGCATGGAGTCGATCAGTCTGTGGCACTGCTCAGGTGTTATGAGAGCCCATGTTGCTCTGATAGCGGCCTTCAGCTCTTCTGAATTGTTGGGTTTGGCGTATTGCATCTTCCTCTTCACAATACCCCATAGATTTTCTATGGGGTTAAGGTCAGGCAAGTTTGCTGGCCAATCAAGAACAGGGATACCATGGTCCTTAAACCAGGTACTGGTAGCTTTGGCACTGTGTGCAGGTGCCAGGTCTTGTTGGAAAATGAAATCTGCATCTTCATAAAGTTCGTCAGCAGCAGGAAGCATGAAGTGCTCTAAAACTTCCTGGTAGACGGCTGCGTTGACCTTGGACCTCAGAAAACACAATGGACCAACACCAGCAGATGACATGGCACCCCAAACCATCACTGACTGTGGAAACTTTACACTGGACCTCACGCAACGTGGATTCTGTGCCTCTCCTCTCTTCCTCCAGACTCTGGGACCTTGATTTCCAAAGGAAATGCAAAATTTACTTTCATCAGAGAACATAACTTTGGACAACTCGGCAGCAGTCCAGTCCCTTTTGTCTTTAGCCCAGGCGAGACGCTTCTGACGCTGTCTCTTGTTCAAGAGTGGCTTGACACAAGGAATGCGACAGCTGAAACCCATGTCTTGCATACGTCTCGTGGTTCTTGAAGCACTGACTCCAGCTGCAGTCCACTCTTTGTGAATCTCCCCCACGTTTTTGAATGGGTTTTGTTTCACAATCCTCTCCAGGGTGCGGTTATCCCTATTGCTTGTACACTTTTTTCTAGCACATCTTGTCCTTCCCTTCGCCTCTCTATTAATGTGCTTGGACACAGAGCTCTGTGAACAGCCAGCCTCTTTAGCAATGACCTTTTGTGTCTTGCCCTCCTTGTGCAAGGTGTCAATGGTCGTCTTTTGGACAACTGTCAAGTCAGCAGTCTTCCCCATGATTGTGTAGCCTACAGAACTCGACTGAGAGACCATTTAAAGGCTTTTGCAGGTGTTTTGAGTTAATTAGCTGATTAGAGTGTGGCACCAGGTGTCTTCAATATTGAACCTTTTCACAATATTCTAATTTTCCGAGATACTGAATTTGGGACTTTCATTAGTTGTCAATTATAATCATCAACATTAAAAGAAATAAACATTTGAAATACATCAGTCTGTGTGTAATGAATGAATCTAATATACAGGTTTCACTTTTTGAATGGAATTACTGAAATAAATCAACTTTGTCATGATATTCTAATTTTATGACCAGCACCTGTATGCTCAGTAACCCATAGACAGTGAAAACGTGTTTTCAGAAATGTATTAAAAGTCAAAAACTGAAATCTGCCATTCATATAAGTGTTAAGATCCTTAATTGAGTACTTTGTAGAAGCCCCTTTGGCAGCAGTTTCAGATTTGAGTCCTCTTGGGCAAGTCTCCAGAAGATTTGCACACCTGGATCTGGGAAGTTTATCCTGTTCTTCCAGGCAGATCCTCAAAACGCTCCATTGCACTGGATGGGAAGTGTCTATAAATGGTTATCGTCAGGTATTTCCACAGATGTTTTATGGATTTTAAAGTCTGGGGTTTGGCTGTGGACCACTCGGGGACAATCAGAGACTTGTGCTTAAGTCACTCCAGTGTTGCCTGCATGCTTGGTTATTGTCGGGCTGAAAGGTGAACTGTCGCTGTAGTCTGTGTTTGTGTGTACTTTGGATCATGTTTTCTTCAAGGTGATCTCTGTACTTGGCTGCATCCATCCCTCCTCAGTTCTAAAGAGTCTCCTTGTCTCTGCTGTTGAGTAGCACCCCATTGCATAATGCTGCAGCACCATGCTTCACTGTAGGAATGGCATTAGGCAGGTGATGAGCAGTGCCTCATTTTCATCAGACATAGGGCTTGGAGTCCTGCCCAAAGAGTTCTGTTTTGGTTAATCACACTAGAAAATCTTTAAAAGCATTTTGGAAAACTCCACCTCATATGTCTTTTACTCAAGAGTGGTGTCTGTCTAGCCATTCTACTATAAACGCCTGTCGTGCTGCAGTGCCTCCTCACCAGGTAGAGTGCCTGGAGTTCTGCCCAAAGAGTTCAATTTCTGTCTCATTGATACCAGAGAATCTTTTTTCCTCATGCTCTCAGGGTCCTGTAAATGTCGTTTCATGAACATGAGTAAAACACTCTACCATAAATGTGTCTGATTAATGGAGTGCTGCTGCTGAGATAGTCGTCCTTCCTACAGGTTCTCCCATCTCAGCAGAGGCCTTCTGAATCTCTGATAGAGTGACCACGGAGTTCTTGATCACCACCCTTACCAAGGCTCTTCTTGCTCGATTACTCAGTTTGGTCTGCAAGTCGGCAAACATCCGTCACGGTGTCCTCTCAGTTGCGAGAAGCAGATCATAGAATGTTGCATAGTTTACTGTCAAATAATGCAAAGAGTACGCAACACATGTTTCGCCCTCATTTGGGCTCATCAGGCATACACACTCACTGCACTCCTCTTGGGGACAGTAAACTTCTGTGGCTCAGCCCATGTAGTAATGAAACAGGACAAACTTTAAAAACCAATAAACAAACAGGTATCGCTAGCTAAGTGGAGGCAAGGTACACTGCAAAACATTGGGAGAGGTAGACTGACTCAAACAGAGGCTGGTGCTTGAGTGAGGATGGCCCTGCCTGGCTTCCCACTCCTGACGTCAAACTGTCCCCTCTTCACGGCCCACAGCCTCTGTCTTGGATAAGTGCAAATATATTGTTCCTGCAAGTGAACTTTAATTCTTAGCATGATGAGAGAAGTCGCAAAATCAACTGGAATGTTCAAGCAAATTATAGAAAAAAAAAAACCTGCTCTAAATCCAATAAGTAGTTCTCTCGTGAAAAATGGACAGACATACAGACAGACAGCCGTTGGATTTTATATATAGAGAGACAGCTACATCTCAACTTCCTAATCAGCCGACAGATGGTGCTTCAGTAAACGTTCTGAGTGTCAACTGGATGATAACATACATACAAGACTGCGAGATTGTTACAGTCTGCCTTATATACAGTGACTCCGGAAAGTATTCACAGTGCATCACTTTTTCCACATTATGTTATGTTACAGCCTTATTCCAAAATGGATTAAATTAATTTTTTTCCTCAGAATTCTGCACACAACACCCCATAATGACAACGTGAAAAAAGTTTACTTGAGATTTTTGCAAATTTATTAAAAATAAAAAAACTGAGAATTTCCATGTACATAAGTATTCACAGCCTTTGCTCAATACTTTGTCGATGCACCTTTGGCAGCAATTCCAGCCTCAAGTCTTTTTGAATATGATGCCACAAGCTTGGCACACCTATCCTTGGCCAGTTTCGCCCATTCCTCTTTGCAGCACCTCTCAAGCTCCATCAGGTTGGATGGAAAGCGTTGGTGCACAGCCATTTTAAGATCTCTCCAGAGATGTTCAATCGGATTCAAGTCTGGGCTCTGGCTGGGCCACTCAAGGACATTCACAGAGTTGTCCTGAAGCCACTCCTTTGATATCTTGGCTGTGTGCTTAGGGTTGTTGTCTTGCTGAAAGATGAACCATCGCCCCAGTCTGAGGTCAAGAGCGCTCTGGAGCAGACATTGCTGCAGTCATCTTTCCCTTTATCCTGACTAGTCTCCCAGTTCCTGCTGCTGAAAAACATCCCCACAGCATGATGCTGCCACCACCATGCTTCACTGTAGGGATGGTGCCAGGTTTCCTCCAAACGTGACGCCTGGCATTCACACCAAAGAGTTCAATCTTTGTCTCATCAGACCAGAGAATTTTCTTTCTCATGATCTGAGAGTCCTTCAGGTGCCTTTTGGCAAACTCCAGGCGGGTTGCCATGTGCCTTTTACTAAGGAGTGGCTTCCGTCTGGCCACTCTACCATACAGGCCTGATTGGTGGATTGCTGCAGAGATGGTTGTCCTTCTGGAAGGTTCTCCTCTCTCCACAGAGGACCTCTGAAGCTCTGACAGAGTGACCATCGGGTTCTTGGTCACCTCCCTGACTAAGGCCCTTCTCCCCTGATCACTCAATTTAGATGGCCGGCCAGCTCTAGGAAGAGTCCTGGTGGTTTCGAACTTCTTCCACTTACAGATGATGGAGGCCACTGTGCTCATTGAGATCTTCAAAGCAGCAGAAAGTTTTCTGTAACCTTCCCCAGATACGTGCCTCGAGACAATCCTGTCTCAGAGGTCTACAGACAATTCCTTTGACTTCATGCTTGGTTTGTGCCAACTGTGGGACCTTATATAGACAGGTGTGTGCCTTTCCAAATCAGGTCCAATCAACTGAATTTACCACAGGTGGACTCCAATTAAGCTGCAGAAACATCTCAAGGATGATCAGGGGAAACAGGATGCACCTGAGCTCAATTTTGAACTTAATGGCAAAGGCTGTTAATACTTATGTACATGTGCTTTCTCAGTTTTTTTATTTTTAATAAATTTGCAAAAACCTCAAGTAAACTTTTTTCACGTTGTCATTATGGGGTGTTGTGTGTAGAATTCTGAAGAAAAAAATGAATTTAATCCATTTTGGAATAAGGCTGTAACATAACAAAATGTGGAAAAAGTGATGTGCTGTGAATACTTTCCAGATGCACTGTACACTTGTTATAAACGACTTTTCAGACGTTCTTGGTGGCAGCGCACATGAAAATGTTTCCCATATAATGCAACTGTTGTTTCTGTGGACAAATTCAGTGGGAGAAAACCCGGTCTCCTTACTGTGAGGCAGCATTTACATTTAATTAATTTGGCTGACTCCTTTTATCCAAAGCGACTTACAACGTTTGACATACAATTGGTTACATTTCTTTTTTTTTTTTTTCAATTGGACCCCAGGCAGGTCAAGTGACTTGCTCAGGGTCACATGGTGTCAGTAGTGGGATCTGAACCCACAACCTCAGGGTTTGAATTCCAAAGCCTTAACTCTACACCACAATGCCTGCCACACTACCTCTGTGCCACAATGCCACCCCTGTAGGCAAATTAGCAAGTTTTAATCATAAAATTAAATGTTATTATGCATTCAATTAACTGCCATGTTTCAAAAACTGGAAAGAAATGAATACTACCAAAAAAAAAATGTAAACAGATAAGCAAGACCGTATACATTTCGCACAACACCGTCAACCCCTATGATAAGACTTTATATTGACAACCATCATCCAAGGTTAAGCAGACACGATGTCTCTTGCGTGCATAAAGTTAATACCAACAACTGATTTGACTCAGCAAGTGAAGTATAACAGGATACACAACAAGAAGGGCACCATGCGGACCTGACGGGAGAACGTGCCAAGATAACACTTTCGTAGCCTCCTGATCTTTCTTTTTTTTTTTTTTTTTGTTTTTGCTCGCTTTAAAAGTCTATCATCGACAATTAAAAGAGACACACACGTATGTATGACTTTCTCAGCGGGCTTCAGTAAACGCTGCTTTATCAGAAGCCCACATCTAGCCATTTCTCTTGCCTTGACACCAGACTCCCATCAGTCTTCAGTTACTACGAGGCCACTATCAGGCTGAGCATCTGTTTGTTTAACTAACCACCACGTCATCTCAGCAGAGAACCTGAAACAAATCGCTTCCTTCATGTTTTCACACTTCCCCCAAGTGATAAACAAAACAAAAAAAAAAAAAATAGACATTTTAGTGAAATTTACTGTTTATAAAATCGAGTCCAGTGTGGCAGAGTGCAAAACATCTCAGACTCGATCAATACATTGATTTTTTTTACTTGCAGTTTGTAGTTTGATTCTTTTTGGCAGCTCATTTTATTCTAAAGTTTATGAAGTACTTTTTCTGAAGGGGTTCACCCTGTTGTCATCACCTTTAGCACAAAGAAATTAATTTGCTCTTCTCGGTGTTTCGTCTTCATCTACCGTACCTTTAAAAAAAAAAACAAAAGTATTCACCCTGTTGGAAGTTTTCAAATTTTATTGTTATACAACATGGCATCACAGTAGATTTAATTGGGCTTTTTTGATACTAAGCAACAGAAAAAGAGTCTTTAATGTCAAAGTGATAATAGACGTATGCAAAGGGATCTAAATTACTAAAACAATAAAATACAAAATAATTCATCGTATTGTCAGAGGGGGACATTTCTTGTACAGTCGTGGCCAAAAGTTTTGAGAATGTATTGTTTTCACAAAGTTTGCTGCCTAAATGTTTTAGATCTTTTCGTCAGATGTTTATACTGAAGTATAATTGGAAGCATTTCATAAGTTTCAAAGGCTTTTATTGACAACTAGTCATTTAGCCCGTTACAATAACGGGCGCTAGAACAGTAGTGCATAAACATTAGTAGGAACAGTCTATATTAAATGGCAAGGGACTTTGACCTCATTCTTTTTGTTGGTCGTATTTTTCTTTCTTTCAGTCTTTCTTTTGTTGATGTTTACTTGCTGAGCTGACCGTTCTTCGTGGGCTGCCGCCGTGTATTGTGTGTCTTTAATTTTCTGTGAAAGTAATACTGGCTCTATTCAATAAGGGCGCGCACAAAAAGGCGAGCTTCAAAAGGGCGACCTCAATTGAGCGCGGCGAATAAAGGCGTTCGTAGATAATTTAGTTCAAATGGCTCTGGAATATGTGAAGAGCAACAGGTGCAGATCTTTATTTACGTGCGCCTTTATTCGCTGCGCCCAATTGAGGTCGTCCTTTTGAGGCTCGCCTTTTTGTGCGCGCCCTTATTGAAGGATACCATTTTGTACATCCGCTGGCTTGTACGTCCGTAATATACCTTTAATTTTCTCTGGCGGTAATACAGGCGTGCGTGTCGGTAATATGCCTTTAATCTCCTCTGACAGTAATACTGGCTTGTATGTGGCTGTAATATGCGTCACTGTATTGTGTACCTTTAATTTCCTCTCGCAGTAATACTGGTTTGTATTTCCGTAAAACGCCACTAACTTTCTCTGACAGTAATATCGCGCATCGCACTGTGCCCCGCGCATGCTCACTTCACCAGAAGACATACACGAACACCTGGACACACATAGGGATTTTATATACATAGATTACATGAAGTTAATGCAAAGAGTCAATATTTGCAGTGTTGGCCTTTCTTTCTTTTTCAAGACCTCTGCAATTCGCCCTAGCAGGTTGTCAATCAACTTCTGGGCCAAATCCTGACTGATGGCAGCCCATTCTTGCATAATCAATGCTTGGAGTTCATCAGAATTTGTGGGCTTTTGTTTGTCCACCTGCCTTTTGAGGATTGACCACAAGTTCTCAATGGGATTAAGGTCTGGGGAGTTTCCTGGCCATGAACCCAAAATTTCAATGTTTGTTCCCCGAGCCACTTAGTTATCACTTTTGCCTTATGACCCAGTACTCCATCATGCTGGACTGTTCATTATTTGTCACCAAGCTGTTCTTGGACGGTTGGGAGAAATTGCTCTCGCAGGATGTTTTGCTCCCATTTATTCAGGGATCGGGACACCGCTAGTGCAGAGCTTGCTCAGGAATGGCAGCAGGCACAGTGAGACAAAAACTTTTTAGAGGATGGCCTGGTGGGTGTCAAGAAGGGCAGCAACAAAGCCAAGAAAAACATCAGGGACAGACTAATATTCTGCAAAAGGTACAGGTATTGGACTGCTGAGGACTGCTTGGGTAAAGTAATTTTCTCTGATGAATCCCCTTTCCGATTGTTTGGGGCATCCGGAAAAAGATTGTCCAGAGAAGAAAAGGTGAGCGGCGCTGCCATCAGTCCTGTGTCATGCCAACAGTAAAGCACCCTGAGACCATTCATGTGTGGGGTTGCTTCTCAGCCAAGGGAGTCAGCTCACTCACAATTTTGCCTAAGAACACAGCCATGAATAAAGAATGGGACCAAAACATCCTCAAAGAGCAACTTCTCCCAACCATCCAAGAACAGATTGGTGAACAATGTTCTTTGTTCCCTGTCAGGTTACATGTCCAGCCACAAATTCTCCATTGGATTGTCATCCAGGCCCTCCATATTATTTAGATTGGTGTTTTGAAGCCATTCCTATGTATCTATGTCTTTGCTTGTCAATGTCATCTTTCTGGAAAACAAATCTTCTCCCAAGGTGTAGGTTTCAGACTACATCAGAGTTTCCTCCTTAATTTCTCTGTATTTTGTGACATTCGTTTTCTCCTTTCCCAGGGCCTCCTGCAGAGAAGCATCGCCACAGCATGATGCTGACTCCACCATGCTTCGCAATGGGAATGGTGTGTTTTGATAATGTGTAGATAATGTGTCCAGTTTCCCATGGGCCTTTCTGGCAAACTCTAATCGAGGTGTGTTTTTTTAACAGGGGCTTTCTCTTTGCCACTTTCCAATAAAGCTGTGACTTGTGAATCACCGGGAAAACACTTGTTGTCTGCGGTGTCTCCCCAGTCTTGTCCTGTGTGGCTTGTAACTCCTTCAGAGTTCTCTTAGGTTCTTGGTGTTCTCTCTCACTTATCTTCTTCTTGCCTGATCCCTCAGCTTTTGTGGATGGCATGCTCTGGAAAGATTTACAGCTGTAACTACAACCATCAAGAATATGAGAACTTACACCTACTCAAAGAAAACATAACAGTAAAAGAGAAATTTAATGCTATTGTCAAATCTCTCACACAACAATACATTAAGTATTGGTGATATGGCCAGATTCAAACAGTCTGTGTAAAGAAAAGATATACCACCAATATGCCATAAAAATTGTAACCGCTTCCACGGGGGACACAGCCACCCTTCAGAAACTCCCACTTAAACAGTTTTTCAATTGCAAACAAACACACTCTTACACCTCCTCTTTGCGGGGCCGGCTTGCTGGCTTGCTAGGCCAAATGCTCATCACTCAGGGTTTTGAACATTTAAAAGACGGAGCCGCGGCCATTCTGTCATCTCACTCTCCTGTCTCTCTTCCTCCAGACTCCCTCTGCTCCAGCCGCTGTTTCCGAGCTGCTGTACCCTCTCAATGAAGAAGCATTGTTTGTTTGACATTTCTTTTCAGCAGGAGTCACAGTTGATGTGTCAAGTTTGACCGCTGTTCCTTGTGAGGCCGGATTGCCTCTGAAAGAGACTTGTTTGTATCTACCAAAACAGCAATAATGTTCCTACTCCTTGGAAAACTTACTGTACTCTACTGTGTAACTTTGTGACCCCAACTTGACAATATCTGCCAATATCTTCAATACTTAGACCCATATACCGATATCAGTGTCACACCTCAACAATATAAACCAAATGCATCATTTATCCCCATCAAACAAAACATACCTATTATGCCTTCCCAGTTATAATAACCCCCCTTATGCACCAAAATCAATCCTATAAAAAGTAATGCAGTCTCAACTGAAGGTTAACCCCATGTTTTAATGCTTGGAGAAGGAGGACATCTTGCAGTCCTCCAAGATAAAGATACTATAAATCAAGGAGCCACCAGAACTGATGATCCTCATATCTAGAGGGTACCTCTTGATACCAGCTTAGTAGTTTGAGCTGAAGGTCAGTGTCCTCCCGCCTATAGCAGCAGAAGCCAAACTCCACTTCTTCCTTTCTTGTTAGTTTATCATTATTACAGGATAGACTTGCTCAGTGTTGTTGTTCATAGGGGACATGGATGGGATCCACACACCCTTTCATGCTTAACCCTTGTCTAACCAGTTTTGAACTTCTTCATACATTTCTAAACACTCCAACATGATAACACACATCATATTACAAAAAAGCCTTCACTGCCACTGATCCATCCCACTGCTGCCACCATAATGTACTACTGTTTTGTGCCATTGGAGGAAACTGCCTAGCCTTGCTTGTCTCATTGCCACTGCTTCATCCACTGCCCCGTGCCTCAGTGGCGGCTCTTCTATCTCAAATTCCCTTTCATTACAACAGTTTTCTTTGTGGGAAAGAAGTTGGAAGTTGCTTCCTATAAAAATCTTTATTTGATATCTGATGTGGATATATAATCTATGCTTCTGTTTTTACTCACAAATCTTTATCTTGTAAGAAGTGCCTGAATAGGAATGTCATTATTAAATGATGTGCTGTCAAACCTGTACACATTGTGACCTTCGCAGATAAACAAAAAGTGACAGACTGTTCAAAATGACGATTTCTTTCCTCTGTAATACATAACAGCTGCAAGCAAACATCCATTCAGTTGCATCACTTTTTTTTATACAGTCATTTCTTTGAAGACACACCAGATGAGGGCTTAACAGTGGAAACATTGTGAGTTTAACTTTCTTATGTGTTTTTTTGTCAGTGTGGAGTTGATTTGCACTTATTTCTTTGCATTTTGAGAATTCAAAAATTCCTTATTTAACACTTTAGCTTCCTTATAGTGCATCCTTTGATTTCTTAGTTAATCATTTTAGTGCATATCATATCAAACTACTCTTAAGTTAACCGTTTAAAGATTTTACAGGAAACACATCATTCAGTTCACTGCAGTGCTTTCTTCAGTTTACCTGATTTCCAGAATGTGGATTAGCTGGTCTGAATTTATCATATGTGATACAGGAATTATTAGCACTTTCAAGTGTTAGTGGCAATTAAAAATGACAGTTGAACCTAACATAAATATTCAATATAAAAAATAATGAAGACATCATAAGATACATAACTTCAGAACTATACATCAAAGTCAAGTCTGGGAGTCTAAAAGGCCCTAATGTACAGGCGGGAACTTGCACTAATAGAATATTTCACGAAGAGGTCACACATGCATGCCAAGTCTTGTACTTATTCAAGACTGTCATCTTCCCACAGTTAATTTTCTTGATTTGTTGGCTTTGGAATTAGGGATATAGGGCAAGTATAGAATTGAACAGCTGAATGTGTTGGAAATTTTAATATAAAGTGATTTTTTTTTTTAAGTAATATTCAAGAAGAGTAAAAATATATGGAAAAAATACAAGCAATGTAGTTAAAAAGTGGCTGAAACTAATGTAAAATGTGAAGTATGCATTTTTTCTTTTTTTCCCAGCTTCAAACAAACAAAACCAATGCAAATGTAAGAAATTCTACATCTTGTGACTGTCTGGATCAGCTCCACATTCCCTGGTTGCTTCCAGGAGCCTCTTGAACCCGGAACCACCAATAGTCGTGAACCGAGATGAGCCGGATAAATGAGTACACGCACTGTCAGCAAGGGGTTGGTGAAAAAGTGGCAAGTGCTTTTATTAAGAAAAACCAAACAGTGTCCAAAGTGTGGGCCAAAAAATAAAAACAACAATCTTCAATATGTAATCCACAAAAGCAAAGTGAAACGTCAAGGTTAAAACCCAATAAATAAGCTAATGAAAACAAGGTTAAATTCCCAGGCAGGTTTTTATTAAAACAGTCACAAGTCCCCCACCTCTTCCTAAAATCTGGCATCTCCTCAGCTTATGCCATCAGGATCTTGCAGCATGAGGTGTCGCCGGCCAACAGGTGCAGTCATCCACTTATCCAATTGGCATCTGTAGGACTCCTCGCCAAACCCCACACACATCTTCCTCAGGAGACTCTGCACGAAAGAGCCGCTCCTACTCCCCTTCGTTGCTCTAAGGAGCACTCCATCTCCAGCCCCACACTTGAGTGCAGGCCTGTCACTTGCTTCCTTGGAGCATACTCCCAACCACCTGCTTCCGTTCTTTACGACATGGGCTCCTCACCATCTAGGTTAGTCGCCAGCTAAGAAAGAGCCGGAGGTGAAGAGTGTGAAAGGGCCCCGAGAGAAAGTTCAGGAGAGCTACCTGAGTGGACTTCATGAGAGTAGTCTGAGCTGCGGTTCCATTCGTGTGTTTGCATTTGCACATGGGTGAGTGAATATGCCATATTATAGGAACCAAAACGATATACGCCGTGTCGCAAGTCTGGCAGCTTGTGGGCTGATTTGTGGGTATGAGAGAAGTGTTTACTGTTACTGACTGCAGAAATCCTACGAGTGTATAAAATGACACTGCAGTTACTAGAGGGGGTGTTGTCCAGTGTGTCATTCTCTAGTAACTTCTTGAGAAGGTAGAGCAACAGTGCTTGTGGTGGACGTCACATGAAAGCAGAAAGGTGTTATATGAATAAAATGCATTATTATTATTAACCTTCTGACAGCTCCAAAAGGGAGAAATGTTACAGGAGTTCCTGAGGTGGAGCCCTCAGAGTAATTCATTGAAGTGGAGGTAGAATTTGGGGTTGGCATCAGTAACCTTTTAGCAACTACAAAAAGTAAAACAGAAAGAGCAATTCCTGAGGTGGAATTCTCAGAGTTACTCATTGACATGGAAGTAGAATCTAGGGTTATTGTGAGGAACTATCTGACAGTTCCAACAGGGAGAGAAGGTAGAGTAGTACCTGTGGTGGAATCCTCAGAGTTACTCATTAAAGTGGTGGTAGTATCTGGGGTTGGTGTGAGTAACCTTTGAAAAGGAAAGAAGATGGAGGATTCCACCTCAGGAACTGCTTTACCTTCTCTTCTTTATGGAGCTGTCAGAAGGTTCCTCACATCAACCCCAGGTTTAAACCTCACTTCAAAGAGTAACTCTGAGGACTCCACCTCAGGTACTGCTTTACCTTCTCTTCTTTATGAAGCTGTCAGAAGGTTCCTCACATCATCCCCAGACTGTCCCTGTAAGGGCCGTATCCCTTACTTGGAGGATTCCACCTCAGGAACTGCTCTAAGTAAGGGATACAGCCCTTACAGGGACAGGAGGGACAGTCTGGGGATGATGTGAGGAACCTTCTGACAGTTCCATAAAGAAAAGAAGGTAAAGCAGTACCTGAGGTGGAGTTCTCAGAGTTACTCATTGATGTGGGAATAGAATCTGAAGTTGATGTGAAACCTTCTGAGAGCTCCAAAAAGGAGAGAAAGTAGAGTAGTACCTGAGGTGGAGTCCTCCAAGTAACTCATTGATGTTGAGATAGAATCTGGAGTTGTTGAGAGGAACCATCTGACAGTTCTGAAAGGGAGAGAAGGTTTAGTAGTACCTGTGGTGAAGTCCTCAGAGTTACTCATTAAAGTGGAGGTAGTATCTGGGGTTAGTATGAGTAACCTTTTGGCAGACTTGAAAAGGAAAGAAGGTAGAGCAGTTCCTGTGGTGGAATTCTCCAGGTAACTCATTGAAGTTGAGATAGAATCTGGAGTTGTTGTGAGGAACCTTCTGACAGCTCCATAAAAGAGAAGGTAAAGCAGTACCTGAGGTGGAGACCTCATAATTATTCATTGAAGTGAAGGCAGCACCTGGGGTTGGTGTGAGGAACCTTCTGGCAACTTCAAAAAGGAAAGAAGGTAGAGCAGTCTCTGAGGTGGAATCCTCCGTGTAACTCATTGAAGTGCTGGCAGAATTATAGATTGATTTGGTAAGCTAAACATCAGCTTTTCATTGTGCATAGTGGAGATCTTTGTCTTGAGCAACTTTTGGGGAAAAAGATTCCAATTGTTTTAAAACATTTTTTGTTGTTGTTTTTGAAGCACCTTGCTTTGAAAGCATCATTACAAATGAACAGTGTTTATCGATAATTTAATGCATGACACTGGAGATTTTGGCATGCATTGTAATAAACAGCTTGCATATTATTTCCATAACATTTGTATCTTTGTCTCTCTCTCATTCTGGTGGATCAGGTATGACTCTAGATTCCCGGAGTCCAAGTCAAGTGCATTGGTGGCAATGCATGTGGCATCACAGGGAGATGATAACACATACAGTGCAAAATCCACACTGGTCCATGTGACAGTGCGGGTCCTGCTCCCTTTTCTTATTTTGGGAGCCTCTTTAACCGGATGAGCTATGCAATGAGGACACCACACGAAGCAAGGTGAAGGTGCAAAGTGCAAGTGCTTTCATTAACAAAAAAAAAAAAAATCAGAAAAGTGTTCAAATAAATAATGCAGTCTTCCAAAAATCATCCATAAATAAAAGTATCCATAAAAGCAGGTGAAAAGTGGAGGTTAAATTCCAAAAAAAACAAATGAGGTTAAAACCATGGCAGGAAGATGTCTTTTAAAAAAAAATAAAAAACTGGTGCCTTCTCCCTTTTAACTGGTGGCTCCCCTGCTTATCCCATACGGACCTTGCAGCAGGTGCAGCTGACCTTTCTCTGGTTTGGTTGCCTTCCGTCCCCTAGCTACGTATAGCTACCTCACCGGACCGAGACTTGTGTCCCCAGTGACCAGAGCGCTCACACTGGGGGGCTCTCCCTTTCCTTCGCCCTCCCTTATCCTAGTCACTCCTGTTCCTCTGAAATATTCAGCAAAAGTGACCCAATCCCAGAGTATTATCAAAACACTCTTCCAGGGCTCTCCTCCCAGCTGCCTGCCTTCACACTCACGAGCCTGCTCTTCCTGCCTTCCTCTTCTCTTCAATAACCTCCATTCTGGGTTCTCTCTTTCTTTTTCTTTTCATCTTCCCTCTGCACTTGCTCTTCTCCTTTTTACATGGGGAAGTGGCACAGGGTGGGTTGATTAGCAGCTCCCAGAATCAATTTCGGCCACGGGTGACCCCGCACCTGTGCACCTAAGTGTGGAAACACCCGGGCCGCATCATGCCCGGGAACCGCTCCCGCCACACTGCCCCACTCCCTCATTAAAGCCATGAGTGCTCGGATTTATTTATTTAAAAGGCAATCAGCCACGGACCTCACATTGCCACAGTGCATGATTTGAAAGCAGATAGATAGATAGATAGATAGATAGATAGATAGATAGATAGATAGATAGATAGATAGATAGATAGATAGATAGATAGATAGATAGATAGATAGATAGATAGATAGATAGATACTTTATTAATCCCAATGGGAAATTCACATTAACCAGCAGCAGCATACTGATACGATAAATAATATTAAATTAAAGATTGATAATAATAATAATGCAGGTGAAAAACAGACGATAACTTTGTATAATGTTAAATGTTAACGTTTATCCCGGGTGGAATTGAAGAGTCACATAGTTTGGGGGAGGAACGATCTTCTCAATCTGTCAGTGGAGCAGGACAGTGACAGCAGTCTGTCTCTGAAGCTGCTCCTCTGTCTGGAGATGATACTGTTTAGTGGATGCAGTGGATTCTCCATAATTGATAGGAGTCTGCTGAGCGCCCTTCGCTCTGCCACAGATGTTAAACTGTCCAGCTCCATGCCAACAATAGAGCCTGCCTTCCTCACCAGTTTGTCCAGACATGAGGCGTCTTTCTTCTTAATGCTGCCTCCCCAGCACACCACCGCGTAGAAGTGGGTGCTCGCCACAACTGTCTGATAGAACATCTGCAGCATCTTATTGCAGATGTTGAAGGACGCCAGCCTTCTAAGGAAGTATAACCGACTCTGTCCTTTCTTGCACAAAGCATCAGTATTGGCAGTCCAGTCCAATTTATCATCCAGCTGCACTCCCAGATATTTACAGGTCTGCACCATCTGTACACAGTCACCTTTGATGATCACGGGGTCCATGAGGGGTCTGGGCCTCCTAAAATCCACCACCAGCTCCTTGGTTTTGCTGGTGTTCAGGTGTAGGTGGTTTGAGTCGCACCATTTAACAAAGTCATTGATTAGGTCCCTATACTCCTCCTCCTGCCCATTCCTGATGCAGCCCATGATAGCAGTATCATCAGCAAAGTTTTGCCCGTGGCAAGACTCCGAGTTGTATTGGAAGTCCGATGTATATAGGCTGAACAGGATCGGAGAAAGTACAGTCCCCTGTGGCGCTCCTGTGTTGCTGACCGCAATGTTAGACGTGCAGTTACCAAGACGCACATACTGAGTTCTGTCTTTAAGATAGTCCACGATCCATGCCGCTAGGTATGAATCTACTCCCATCTCTGTCAGCTTGTCCCTAAGGAGCAGAGGTTGGATTGTGTTGAAGGCGCTAGAGAAGTCTAGAAACATAATTCTTACAGCACCACTGCCTCTGTCTAAGTGGGAGAGGGATCGGTGTAGCATATAGATGATGGCATCCTCCGCTCCCACCTTCTCCGGATATGCAAACTGCAGAGGGTCAAGGGCGTGTTGAACCTGTGGCCTAAGGTGGTGAAGCAGCAGCCTCTCCATGGTCTTCATCACATGTGATGTCAGAGCAACAGGCCGAAAGTCATTCAGCTCACTAGGACATGATACCTTTGGGACTGGGGTGATGCAAGATGTTTTCCAAAGCCTCGGGACTCTCCCCTGTTCCAGGCTCAGGTTGAAGATGAGCTGTAGAGGACCCCCCAGTTCCGATGCACAGACCTTCAGCAGTCGTGGCGATACTCCATCTGGACCCGCTGCTTTGCTGGCACGAAGTCTCCTCAGCTCTCTGCTCACCTACGCTGTTGTAATTATGTGTGGGGATGTCTCTCCTATGCTGGTATCAGCAGAAGGATGTGTGGAGGGTGCAGTACTCCGAGGTGAGAGTGAGAATGGGTTAGGGTGGTCAAACCTGTTAAAGAAGTTGTTCATTTGGTTTGCTCTCTTCACGTCACTCTCGATGGTGGTACCCCGCTTTGAGCTGCAGCCAGTGATGATCTTCATCCCATCCCACACTTCCTTCATGCTGTTATTCTGCAACTTCTGCTCCAGCTTTCTCCTGTACTGCTCCTTCGCCGCCCTGAGCTGGACTCGGAGTTCCTTCTGCACGTGCTTGAGCTCATGCTGATCACCGTCTTTAAAGGCCCTTTTCTTCTGGTTCAAAAGGCTCTTGATGTCACTTGTAATCCATGGCTTGTTGTTAGCATAGCAGCGTACAGTTCTTACTGGAACTACAATGTCCATACAGAAGTTGATGTAGTCAGTAGTGCAGTCAACAACTTCCTCAATGTTCTCACTATGAGATCCCTGCAGGATATCCCAGTCTGTAGTTCCAAAACATTCTCTCAGAGTATTCTCAGTCTCCGGGGTCCACTTCCTGAATGAGCGTGTGGTTGCAGGTAGGACCCTTACTTTTGGTTTGTAGTGAGGCTGAAGCAGAACCAGGTTATGATCTGCTTTCCCAAGTGCAGGCAGCGGGGCGGCACTGTATGCGTCTTTAACGTTTGCATACAGTAAATCAATAGTCTTATTTCCCCGGGTATTACAGTCCAATAGTCTTATTTCCCCGGGTATTACAGTTCAGTTAGCAGGACTGTACCACTGATGTAACTGAGTTCTCAAAATGAATACAAAGAATGTAACACTGTTAAAAAGAAGAACAATCCATGAGCCGAATAATCAGTGAACATAATTACAGTGCAGTGTATGAGGGCTTGGGCTGAAACATATCTGATAACTATAAGATATTACATTTTCAAACCCCCTCAGGGTCATGGCTGAGTCAATCCTGTTGGCATCCATAGGTGCAAGAAAGGAAGGACAGGCCTCCTGGATGGGATAAATAAAGGATTCATATCCAGTCAGGAGGTCATAATGGAAGGATCACTGGGTGGGGGTTGACTTAATTTGAACCTAGTTTTGTAAAATTTGGCTTGCTTGTATGGAATGTTGTTTGATTTTAGTAAATTCAATAAAATGTCTCTCTATTATAATAAAAAAATCCTGGGACGAGACAAGACTTTTTAGCCTGGGACAAGACATGACTTTTTCAGAGAGATACTTTTACGTCCCGCGAGACATGACTTTGTGCCAAGAGATTTAACCACGCCTGGGGATGGAAATAAAAGACAAAGAGTAGAATTAAAAAACATTGGCGTGATACACATGCAGAGCAGGTTAAAGATAATGAAAGTACTAAAATTCAAAAGTCTCAAAAAAATGATAGTAAAGATCGCATTAGTGCAAACAAATGGAAATTATTACTCGGTGAAATAACAGAACAGTGAAAAGAGATCGAATATATTGTTCAGATTTAAACTTTAAGTCAAAGACTTGTATATCGTTTAATTCATGTTGCCATCAGAGAAATGTAGAGTTTCTTCCCAATGAAAAGGTGTATCCGCGAGAATTATAAGATTTGTTGTTTGGTGAAAGTGAAATCCACAAACGCGAGTAGCAGAGAGGCGAAGTGGCTGGCGCTAGGGGGGGTTGGAGAGCGAAGCAAGCTGGAGGTGAAGCCCCCTAGTTTAGTTAATAATCCACAATAATTAAACAATAGGTAAATAAGAGGTGTTACTGCTGGAGGTGAACTTAGCAACTGGCAAAAATCAATGCCACAGCATCTCAGGGGTACAAGAAGTTAAGTTCAGAGTGCTGTTGACAATTTAAAGGAATACTCCATCCAAAAATATGTTGCTTACTTCGTGCACTTTGTAGTAATAGCCAAGAAAAAAAATGTTATATCATGTTTTCAAGCAGAATGGAGAGAAAAACGTGGCTGTATTTTTCTGTTTAAATCAGGCAGAGGGACTTGGCATGCGAAGCAAGCAGGGGGCCAAGCCCCCTAGTTAATAAATAAAGAAAGAAAGGATTAGGAGAACAGGCTCATCAGGAGGAGTTCATTCCTCCATACAGCAGGTGGCAGTGTTCCTCAGAGCTAAACCTGATCAGGACACCCAGAGGGTGGCATGGGAGTTAAGAGTCAAGAGAAGCAGCCCTGTCAGGGTCTTTGGGCACCATTACAGGACAAAGCCTGGGAAGGACTGCCCTGATTTCCACACAACCCGGAAATTCTTCCTAAGAACCTGAGCAGTTGCTGAGTCTAGCTTAAAAGAAAGTCCACTGCCTGACTTTAATCGAGTCAGATTCAGTAGGCAGTGAACAACGCTGTTTTGGAGGAGGCAGGAGGATCAGTGAGTGGTTAAGTTGGTTGGTAATTGTACGCCAAAGGCATTTTGTCAAATAAAAATAATTTATTTGAACCTGGAATTGTGTTGGGTATTGTGGTTTGGGGCTCAGTGGCATCCCCAGTGGTTACACATTGAACTGGACAGGTTTCCAGTCCATCGCAGGCTGTATGATACACTCCAATTGCATGATTGTGAATCTGTACTAACATATGCAGTGCATGACACATTTTAAAGTGAAGAAAAAAGGGACAGATAAACAATACTCTTATTTTAGATCTACAGTTAGGTCCATAAATATTTGGACAGAGACAACTTTTTTCTAATTTTGGTTCTGTACATTACCACAATGAATTTTAAATGAAACAACTCCGATGCAGTTGAAGTGCAGACTTTCAGCTTTAATTCAGTGGGATGAACAAAACGATTGCATAAAAATGTGAGGCAACTAAAGCATTTTTTGAACACAATCCCTTCATTTCAGGGGCTCAAAAGTAATTGGACAAATTAAATAACTGGAAATCAAATGTTCATTTCTAATACTTGGTTGAAAACCTTTTGCTGGCAATGACAGGCTGAAATCTTGAACTCATGGACATCACCAGATGCTGGGTTTCCTCCTTTTTAATGCTCTGCCAGGCCTTTACTGCAGCGACTTTCAGTTGCTGTTTGTTTGTGGGCCTTTCTGTCTGAAGTTTAGTCTTCAACAAGTGAAATGCCTGCTCAATTGGGTTAAGATCAGGTGACTGACTTGGCCATTCAAGAATTATCCACTTCTTTGCTTTAATAAACTCCTGGGTTGCTTTGGCTGTATGTTTTGGGTCATTGTCCATCTGTATCATGAAACGCCGCCCAATCAATTTGACTGCATTTAGCTGGATTTGAGCAGACAGTATGTCTCTGAACACCTCAGAATTAATTCGGCTGCTTCTGTCCTGTGTCACATCATCAATAAACACTAGTGTCCCAGTGCCACTGGCAGCCATGCACGCCCAAGCCATCACACTGCCTCCACCGTGTCTTACAGATTATGTGGTATGCTTTGGATAATGAGCTGTTCCACGCCTTCTCCATACTTTTTTCTTGCCATCATTCTGGTAGAGGTTGATCTTGGTTTCATCTGTCCAAAGAATGTTTTCCAGAACTGTGCTGGCTTTTTTAGATGTTCTTTAGCAAAGTCCAATCTAGCCTTTCTATTCTTGAGGCTTATGAGTGGCTTGCACCTTGCAGTGCACCCTCTGTATTTACGTTCATGCAGTCTTCTCTTTATGGTAGACTTGGATATCGATACACCTACCCCCTGGAGAGTGTTGTTCACTTGGTTGACTGTTGTGAAGGGGTTTCTCTTCACCATGGAAATGATTCTGCGATCATCCACCACTGTTGTCTTCCGTGGACGTCCAGGTCTTTTTGTGTTGCTGAGTTCACCAGTGCTTGCTTTCTTTCTCAGGATGTACCAAACTGTTGATTTTGCCGCTCGTAATTTTGTAGCAATTTCTCGGATGGGTTTTTTCTGTTTTCGCAGCTTAAGGATGGCTTCTTTCACCTGCATGGAGAGCTCCTTTGACCGCATGTTGTCTGTTCACAGCAAAATCTTCCACATGCAAGCACCACACCTCAAATCAACTCCAGGCCTTTTATCTGCTTAATTGATAATGACATAACGACGGACTTGTCCACAACTGCCCATGAAATAGCCTTTGAGTCAATTGTCCAATTACTTTTGAGCCCCTGAAATAAAGGGATTGTGTTAAAAAAATACTTTAGTTGCCTCACATTTTTATGCAATCGTTTTGTTCACCCCACTGAATTAAAGCTGAAAGTCTGCACTTCAACTGCATCTGAGTTGTTTCACTTAAAATTCATTGTGGTAATGTACAGAACCAAAATTAGAAAAAAGTTGTCTCTGTCCAAATATTTATGGACGTAACTGTATATGAATTAACTCCGTTAATAAAATCTGCTTTATCTAAATGGTAACATATTCCAAAGTCCTAAAAGCAAGGTTGTCAGTTCACTAGCAAGCAGCACCTTTTGAAACTGGAGGTAAAACATTGCATATTCTTCACTTCAGGACGCATGTTGAAGGTATTACAAAATGTAAAGCAGCAGTTATTTAGTACGTGTAAATTTAATCCCGTCAGTGCTTATCAGTCTTTAAACAGACATTCAATAGGCAGCCTTAATGCCGTTACCTTTGGGAGAACAGTTAAGCAGGGCCCATGTAGCCTAACGACTGGGAACTAAAGAAACCGGCTGCACTTGGAAAGCCTGGGTAAAGATTACAACCGCCAGGAATAAGGAGGTTCTTAAGAAAGATTCAGGACAGCTGCGGCTGAATCCCTGGTACCTGCTGAGGGTTGCTAGGCAACTGAGCCCTACTTGTGCCCCCAAGGCCTTTTACTATCCAATTAAGATTTTAGGAAAGATTCCATTTGGGGCTATTGTTAAGCAAAAGGGTTTCTTTTCTTTTTCTTTCTTTTTTGCCTTTCCCTTCATTTCTTGCTCGAGAGGAGGAAATAGCATTTCACGTGTATAAAAGTGTCATCTACGCTCAGCGATATTTGCGCTCTTTTGTTTTTAAATAGCGGACAGAACTTTGCAACAGAGCTCTTTAAAAGCAGTGACATTTGGACTCAAAGAAAGACATTATTTGCAATTTGTATTATAGAGGAGCACAGTTCATGTCAGATGTGAACCTCTAGATGATCATTAATCTCAACTGCTGGCAACGCATTTAAAAATTTCTGAAGTCTTAAAACAAATTTGAATTGCAAATATGATGGTAATAAGCCGACAGGGAATTGTAAACTACCTCTTTGTATTAACAGCTTTGAGGAATTAGGACACCTGAAAGCAGGACTATGCAGAAGGAGTGTTTTAATCATTCTCTCTGTCAACAAAGGAGAGAGCTAGCAAAATGGGTGAAGGTTTGCACCGGTGATTAGCGGATAGTCCAAAACGGCTCATTAAAGAGGAAGCAATCCAGAAAATTAGTGCTGATCATAAAAATGCTTTCACCATTTGCCTGAAATTTGCATCAGTGTTTTGAACCCATGGCACTTTGTTGGCGGAGCAGCGGGGATGCTACATGAAATGCCTCGCAATTTCTCCGTAAGCGTATCAAAGTGCTAATTGTTAAAACATCTTCTCTTTGTTAATAATTGCTGGAATTACCAAAAAGGAGGAAGAGCAGCTACAACTACAATCGGATGGTATATATTTTTGTTTTATAAATTATATGTCTCCAATAACCACTCTTTATTCTAAAGACAAAAAAATGCATAAAATGTTCCTTTTATTTATATAAGTGGAAAAAGTAATAATGCCTGAAACACCTGCTGATGTCCTCAAAGAAAAGAAACTGGATGACATTTTAATTGCCCTAAACTATCTGCTCCAAAGTTCTCCACAGAAAAAGCAACTGTCACAGTGGCTGAACTTGGACCTGAAACCACAGAGATGCTCGTTCAATCCTTGACTTCTTGTGTATACCTCAGCTGGCTCATGTGCTTGGAATCAGGAGATGGCCGAACAATCAGGGGTTGGTGCTGTGTGCTAATGCCTTCTCTCTGGACGACTGACAGCTTTTCCACTTCCATTGTCCTCCAATCTGGCCCTGTACAAGACCTCAGAATGGGTCAGTGGTTTAACTTTCAGCATGACAATGACCTGAAGCATACAGCCAAGACAATGCTTAAGTGGCCTCATGACAAGTCTCCGACTGTCCTTGAGTGGTTGAGCCAAAGCCTAAAACTAAACCTCATAGAACATCTGTGGAGAGACCTGAAGATGGAAGTTTACACAAGCTTCCCACGCAATCTAACGGAGCTTGAGAGATCTGCCAGGATGAATGGGATAAACGTTTCCTGATGCAGGTGTGCAAATTTTTATTTTGTAGCATACCGAATCTGCTTATCATGAAGTAGAAGAGACATGGACTGGGCAGCAAATTATTATGAAAGACTCCAGAATTGAAGAGAAGACATTTTGGAGTTTTTAGAAGCAGCCAGACATTCGAGGTCACTTGGGTTGAACACGCAGTGAGAGAGGCAATTGGTTACAGGTGCATAGCTGATGTAATAAAACCACAAGATAAAGTGTTCGGGCACAACATGGTGAACCCCATTTAATGGGCAGGATGATAATACCAAAAAAATTATATATTATATATATATATATAGAAAATGGATTTGGCCACCACACTGGTCTACCAGTAATGACTTATGCAGGTGACGACTTTTATATTCCTCAGGACCAGAAGAGAAGGGTCTTCCTGCAGAAGCAGATGTCATGTCATGATTTCTGCAGCTGTCTGTCTTCAGATCTGTGGGCAAAAGAGAGAATGGTATAAATAAGATCGCCAACCCGCTGTCTGTGGTGGAATTACAGGCAGTACAGTCCTGTCAATGCTCCCTACACTCATATGTGTGGTACTGTTTTGGACATTGTAATAAGTATATAATTTTAATGTCACTGTGCTCTGTACAATAATTATTTTAGAAATCCACTCACATGTACAGACAAGGCCAAAGTTAGCACACAGGGGCTCTCAGCATTTAGAACTGCTAGGCAAGTATTTGAAGAGAGAAGGTACAACTACGAAAATGGGCATTGTACTATTTCTGTATGTTAGAGATGAAATTGAATCCTCTCCTTCCTTGTTTGGAACCTAAGTAAGGGCCTGTACGTGGAGAAGACAGTATAAAAAGACTTGGACAGCAGCCAAATACTTTGAAGCCAGCGGACGGATGGGTGATATTGTCATCCTTCCTGAAAAGCCTTCCAGTGCAGCGACGAAAAATGGCAGACTGTATAGATCAAGATCCCACCTTGGTATTGTCTTGCTATTTGGCTTCCCATCTGTAATGCCGCGTAAATTGTCAGTAAAGAAGGCTAAGTTATTTTCTCTTATGTGATTTTTGCGGCTGCAAGAATTATTACAAGAACAAGAAAATACGAACACATAACTCCAGTTCTTAAATCCTTACACTGGCTTCCGGTTAAGTTTAGGGCAGATTTCAAAATCCTTCTTTTAACATATAAAGCATTAAATGGCCGAGGTCTGGCTTACTTGTCTGAACTTATCATGACTTACAAACCAGAGCGCACATTAAGATCTCAAGATACCGGTCTGCTTATGGTTCCAAGGATTAATAAAATAACAATGGGAGGTCGAGCTTTTAGTTACTGGGCCCCTAAACTGTTGAATGGTCTGCCTACTACTATAAGGGATGCCCCTTCGGTCTCTGCTTTTAAATCCCGGCTGAAGACTCACTACTTCAGTTTAGCATATCCTGACTAGAGCTGCTGATTAACTGTACAGACTGCATTTCTGTTGTTAGTCATTAGCACTAAAACATAAGTAACATGATAGTTGGAATTGGATTCTAACCTTCACCTATTCTGTTTCTCTTCTCGGTACTCAAATGTGGCACTTGGTGCCACGGTCCACCTGTCAAGTTGTTTTGCATGCATAAGATAAAGTCAGCCCTGAAGGAGGATTGCAGGAATCGTGAGAAAGAGGGATCCTTCCATCAGATTGGCTGGCTCAGCGCTGTTTCAGGCGTGGAATGGCCAAATGGGGAGGCCGCTTAATGGATGAGGCCTCCAGGACTCTAAAAATATATCCAATTCTTATTATGTGATATCATCTACTGTTAAATTCTCCTCCGTACTTCTAAAATTTTTTTTATTTTTATACTGTATTGAGGATTTGTTCTATTCTGTGTATTGTATTGTATTGACCCCCTTCTTTTGACACCCACTGCATGCCCAACCCATCTGTAAAGGGGTCTCTCTTTGAACTGCCTTTCCCAAGGTTTCTTCCATTTTTCCTTACAAGGTGTTTTTGGGAGTTTTTCTTGTCTTCTTAGAGAGTCAAGGCTGGGGAGCTGTCAAGAGGCAGGGCCTGTTAAAGCCCATTGCGGCACTTCTTGTGTGATTTTGGGCTATACAAAAATAAATGGTATTGTATTTTTACCGCCGTATCACTATGGGAGGGATATCGCCTTTTAATATCATATCTATATAGTTTTTGGTTACTTAAAACGCCGTAATTACAAAAGAACTTATTATTTCAACCAGGGAGCTATCGCCCCCTACAGGAAACAGACATTTCTTCCTATCCCCTATTAAGAGGTTAGTTGGTACATTTCATGTTTGGATTCATTGTCTTTCACCCAGTGCTGCTAGCATAGGCTTCGGCCCCATGATCCTGAAATGGATTAAATAGATCGGAGAATGCTGTGGTACATTGATATTTTAGGATAGATGGATAGAACTATATTTATTTGTCCCCAGGGGAAAATTTGGCTTTATAGAGAAGATGCTTAATAAATAACTACAAAAAGAAACAAACAGGGAGAAATACAGCCTCCGTAATAGGATGCTGCTTGTGCAGTGTCTAGAAATAAGACTAGACTAACAAGTGTAGAATAAGGTACACTTTGGCAAGGTGAAAAAATGCAATTATTTCAAAAGTGCTACTTCACACTTTAGCAGGTGTGTTATTGTTATGTTTGAGGTATATTATTTCATATTCTTGTGTATTTGTTTGGCATAATTACAGTGTGTCCCAGCAAAATGTTTATGTTCCCTGTTTTTGTGGGTGTATCCCCAGGAGGCGGAGCCAGCCTGACATCACAACTCTTGAGCCCTCCCTCTGAATATATAAAAGTCTGCTGATAAGACTCAGGAGCCTGAGATCATTTGCTTTTGGAAAGAATGTAAGTATTGCTGATTTTGTTGAATGTACTGGTTTCCATTATCTTATTGCTCTGTTTTATGGATTCTGATTTTCCAGGACTTGCTTGCTAAGGATACCTTCTCTTGATCTGTTAAGTATTCTGCCTCATTTGCTGTTTTTTTGTTAATAAATAATTTATGCATAACGATTCTTTGTGTGTGTCCTGCGGTGGGTTGGCACCCTGCCCAGGATTGGTTCCCTGCCTTGTGCCCTGTGTTGGCTGGGATTGGCTCCAGCAGACCCCTGTGTTCGGATTCAGCGGGTTGGAAAATGGATGGATTCTTTGCCCCTTTTTATGCAACCCAAAGGTCATCTACTCCACTTGTGGGGCTTTTGTTATATTTTTGAGGCTTAAGCCTCTTTTTGGTCCTGTGAAGTCTGTGGCAGGCCAGTGGAGCAAGAATTAAGCCCATTGGGATGAGGCCTTTGCTCCACCATATTATCAAGATAAGGCTTGCTTGTTGTGCTGTGAAATAGCTTACTAAAGATCTGGTGGGGGTCCGTTTATTGGCAGAGTTATTTATCTGAGGAATAGGCAGGCCTCCTAGACTATCACCTAAAAGTCATTCTCCTCACCAACTATGTATGTTATCGGCTAGACCCTCATGTCACAATTACATCAAGCTATCACAAAATTTTCTTTTTGTAACCATGTAGGCATAAAATTAGTAAAAATGAGAGATGTTCAATTCATTCAGTAGCCTTCCTTGCACTTCCAATGCCTTCTCAAAAGATTCCATGAAAAAAATAAATCTGCCCTTTTTTAAATTGTTTTTGATACATAAACATGAAGATACTCTCTCACTACTAAAAAACAGTCGTCAGAAGAAAATTATTTGACCAAGAGTAAAAAATGATTGAGACCTGAAAGTCTAAATATGGGATGCTTTTCAGAAAAAGAAAAAAAAAAAAAAAAAAAACGTGTCTCTCTGGATTTTAGTGTAATTAGTGAAACAACTTCAAGGAGAGAAAGGGAGAAAATTCCCAAGAAAAAAAAAATGGCACTGACCTGAAAAAATTGGAGCCCCGCATGCTTCTTAGAAGGTCCACAGGCTAACCCCGTATTTGGCCTTAAGAGGACTCCTGCAGCCTAATTCTACCAAACTGCTAAATACAGTTCTTTCCCTACAGGACACCAATTACACACTGCTTTGACAACCAATCATGGCGTGGTGCTACAATTTATTCAACCACTAGCATAGCCATAAGCGGGCTTAATGGAAAGTTCATTTGTTTCGATCGTGTGATGCATTTGTGAGCCTCTGTTCACCAGATATGCCTTACTTTCCTCCTTTCTTTTTCATTGGACATTCTAGCCCTTACGTTCCTCTTTCTTTGTGCTTCTTGTGGGCTTTCTTCGTTAGACACCCCAGCACTGTTCTGGGCAACATGACATATGGATGTACGCTACTATGTGTGGTTTACTATCTTATGCTAGTCACTTGCCTTTGTTCATGGGGCATTATTCCCCCATCTTGTGGACGTTGGACAACTTTACTCCCGAGCAAGGGCATATATTATATATATATTGTCACGCACGTGCACATAGGGAGCCACTTAAAGACCCAACGAGCAGCGTAGCATACCGTGCCAAGGGACAAAGGCAGGGTACTAACCTCTCTTTCTTTATTTCCACAGAAAGACTGAAACATCAATGCCTTGAATTCACCCAGACTCCCTAACAACGCGCAGCCACTTCTGCACTCATTCCTTCCCTCTGGTCCCTTTCTGATGACGTCATGATTCCCATCCATCTGCCTGTTTCCAGTCCCACCCCATAAATTGTTCCCCTTTTCATTTCATCACTGTCTGTTGTACCTATGAGAAGTGAACTGATTTTGATCTTACAGTATATGGGGCCGGAAAACCCCAAACCTTTATGCTTGTCTTTGCTTTTCTTTTACTAATACATACATATATATATATATATATATATATATATATATATATATATATATATATATATACACATACACACATATATATACACATATATATATATATAATAATAATAATAATTTTTTGCAATTATATATACACATATATATATATATATACACATATATATATATATATATATTCACGGCATTCGTAGTCTGTGTCACAATCTGATTGTATGGGTGGTTACCTACCACGAAACACACATATATTTTATATATATATATATATATATATATATATATATATATAGTAAATACATTTGTTTCAGAACCACAGATGTTTTCTTCTTTACATGTATTGTTCAAAAGCACAGGCCGCGTTGCACTAACTAGAAAAGGTCACAGAAAGGCTGCCTTACCATATAAAGTGCCTTTGCCAGAAGCTGTTGACTACAAGCTGTGATTCCACAGCTTGAAAGCCACCAAGCCATGGGTGCAGCACAGATGGGGATTCCAGGTGCCATAGCCAGAAGCAAACCTTGGCCATATAGCTGGAGTAGAGATGACTCTTTCAGAAACTGAAGTGATGAAGAAAATGACTGGATGCCCTCCTTCCATGGCACTTCACACTAAGAAAGACTACCCATTTAGAACTAATATGGAGCCAATGCCAAAATTTGATGCAAGAATGAGTTGGGTCAGGGATGTGGGATAAAATGAGTTTATGATGAAGCCTTTAAACAGTTAATGTCCTCAGAGACAGCCAGTCAATCAGTAAGCAGCAGCATATATGGAGATGCACCAGCTATAGCCAGGCCACCGTATCTGTTTTACTTGTAAAAAGAGATTGCGGGATGATAGATAAATACTTTATTAATCCCAAGTGGAAATTCCCATACTCCAGCAGCAGCATACTGATAAAGACAATATTAAATTAAAGAGTGATAACAATGCAGGTATACAGAGACAATATCTTTGTAAAATGTTAACATTTACAGTCAGAGGACAGAATTGAGTAAATTAGTTACATCTGATGGTGATCAGTCTCTGCATCATGAACATCAGGATGGCCTAGGCCAGCTGGTCGCCCACCTTTCACTGGGCACAGCTGATACAGTTAGCACAGCCGTTAAATAAAGGTTTCCAAGTCCTCCTCTTTTCCTCCAGTACCCCTGGTGACTGCAGAATAGAGCACTGTGGGCAGGTGTGAGTGGTCCATAGCACCACCACACAGGATGGAAGACAAAAACATTTAAAAAAAGGCAATGGATTAATGCTGGGTACCTATTAACATATCAAAGCGCTAAACTTATAATCAGATCACTATATTACGACATAATTACAGGAAAGCCAAATTTAAGTTTTTTTGAAACGTTCCACAGATTTAGCCAGTAATTTCTTCTATTGGTAAATTATCCCAAATTTTAGGTGCATAAGAACAGAAAGCTGCCTTACCTGTTCTTTTATGCTTAGATCTTGGAATAACAAGCAAACCAGAATTTGCAGATCTAAGATTTAGATTTGGTACATAGGGAAACAGGCATTCTGAGATGTAAGTAGGAGCAAGTTTGTTTAAAGCCTTATATACAAGTACAAGGATTTTAAAATCAGTTCTAAAGAACACTGACAGACAATGTAAAGATATTAATATTGGGGATATATGCTCAGATATTTTCTTTTGGTTAAAATTCTCGCTGCTGCATTCTGGACAAGCTGTAGCTGATTTACAGTAATATGAAAACGTTTGGGAACCCCTCTTAATTCTTTGGATTTTTGTTTATCATTGGCTGAGCTTTCAAAGTAGCATCTTCCTTTTAATATATGACATGCCTTATGGAAACAGTAGTATTTCAGCAGTGACATTAAGTTTATTGGATTAACAGAAAATATGCAATATGCATCATAACAAAATTAGACAGGTGCATAAATTTGGGCACCCCAACAGAGATATGACATCAATACTTAGTTGAGCTTTCTTTTGCCTCTAGACGCTGTCCTCCTATAGCCTTTGATGAGTGTCTGGATTCTGGATGGAGGTATTTTGACCATTCTTCCATACAAAATCTCTCCAGTTCAGTTAAATTTGATGGCTGCCGAGCATGGACAGCCTGCTTCAAATCATCCCATAGATTTTCGATGATATTCAAGTCAGGGGACTGTGACGGCCATTCCAGAACATTGTACTTCTTCCTCTGCATGAATGCCTTTGTAGATTTCAAACTGTGTTTTGGGTCATTGTCTTGTTGGAATATCCAACCTCTACGTAACTCTAACTTTGTGACTGATGTTTGAACATTATCCTGAAGAATTTGTTGATATTGGGTTGAATTCATCTGACCCTCAACTTTAACAAGGGCCCCAGTCCTTGAACTAGCCACACAGCCCCACAGCATGATGGAACCTCCACCAAATTTGACAGTAGGTAGCAGGTGTTTTTCTTGGAATGCGGTGTTCTGCTTCCGCCATGCAAAGCGCTTTTTGTTATAGCCAAATAACTCAATTTGTGTCTCATCAGTCCAAAGCACTTTGTTCCAAAATGAATCTGGCTTGTCTAAATGAGCATTTGCTTACAACAAGCGGCTCTGTTTGTGGCGTGAGTGCAGAAATGGCTTCTTTCTCATCACCCTGCCATGCAGATGTTCTTTGTGTAAATTGTGCTGAATTGTAGAACGATGTACAGATACACCATCTGCAGCAAGATGTTCTTGCAGGTCTTTGGAGGTGATCTGTGGGTTGTCTGTAACCATTCTCATAATCCTGCACATACTGTATGCTGCTCTTGTATTTTTCTTGGCCTGCCAGACCTGCTGGGTTTAACAGCAACTGTGCCTGTGGCCTTCCATTTCCTAATTCAATTCCTTACAGTTGAAACTGACAGTTTAAATGTCTAAGGTAGCTTTTTGTAGCCTTCCCCTAAACCATGAGACTCAACAATCTTTGTTTTCAGATCTTTTGAGAGTTGCTTTGAGGATCCCATCCTGTCACTCTTCAGAGGAGAGTCAAAGGGAAGGACAACTTGCAATTGACCACCTTAAATACCTTTATATCTCATGATTGGAGACACCTGTGTATGAAGTTCAAGGCTTAATGAGCTCATCCAACCAATTTGATGTTGCAAGTAATCAGCATTGAGCAGTGACAGGCATTCAAATCAGCACAATTACAAGGGGACCCACATTTGTGCACAGCCTGATTTTCGCATTTGATTTAATTTCATACAACTAAATACTGCTTCACTAAAAATCTTTGTTCGGAAAACACCCCAGTACTCAGATGTTCCTAGGAAATGAAAGACATACCACTGGTATCTTTTTTGTTGAAAGGAGAGTCAATTATTATGCAGGCTGATGGGGTTCCCAAACTTTTCGTATGATTGTACGTCCTTCATGGGTTGTCCTGATAGGAGAGCATTGAAGTAATCTAGTCGGCTAAATACAAATGCATGTATTCATTCATCTTTAAATGTTATGAGATCGCACCCTTGCAATGTTCCTTAGATGGAAGAAAGCAGTCTTGGTAATCTTGGTAATATTATTAATATGCAATCTGAAGTGAATCCCGGAGTCAATAATAACACCTAAATTCTTGACCTCTGGTTTGATTCACAGGGCCAGATGATTAATTCTATTTTTAAGATTCTCACTCTGTTTATTGCTACCACTAACAACTCTGTTTTTTCCTTGTTTAGTTTAAGGAAAATCATAAATTCATAGTGAAAAAGTGTAAAAGTGGTTCTATGAGAAAGTTTATTATCTCTGTTCTACAAGTAAACGAGAGAGCCATCACTTTAAACTAAATGGGATAACAAACATATAAAAAAATACCACTTTTGGGTGCATTATTCTTGTAAACTACGGCAAAAACATTTTTAAAAAGTACTTTTTTTCTTGATTAAATTATTGTTGTTTGACCTAACTTTGTAAAAAGCATAAATAACTTTGCATTAATTTCACACATCATCTTCCAATACTAATTTTAACAAAAAATACAGAGAAAACAAAGAGTTAGGGCATCCACAAGCAAGCCCTGTATAACTGAAAATAAACGCAGTGTATAAACACTTTGAAAAAGGGAAAATAACATCATCACAGACGCAAGTCTCAAAGTGACTGCTCCAAGATGGAGACACTTCCTGTTAAGTACAGGCCAGGCAGGAAAAGGCGGGTCCAGGGTGGTGGACACTGGAAGTGATGTCAGAAGTTGCAGGTAGGGCTGTCAATCATCCAGTCTGTAGAAGGAGGAAGAGAAGAGGTGCCACCTTGTGGATCGGTGAGGACTTTACCACCAGCAGAGCTTTTATGCTATCCCCAAAGTGCAATTATGTGACATAATGAAAACTAAATACCATTAAAAAAAATAATTCTTCTAAAAAACATGGGATACTGCACTGATGCTAAATTGAAAACAAGAAAATGATTAGAAAAACACAAGTATGATCAATTCTTTAGGCAATATACATTACTGTTGAATATCAGACTCACTAAGAGCTCAAAGTTAAGGTTTTATGTAAATTCAGCATTTATATTAAGCAAATAGAAACCATTTTAAATGGTTTGGAGTAAATTCATATGATAATTTTTTTTTTTTAACATCAAGAAAACGTACATCTCTGGAATACACGACTTCACAGTATCTGAAAGGTTTGACAAATATAAGCGTCAATCTGCAGGATGTTGGTATTTGTCTTAAACAGCAGAGCTGAAGCTCAACAATTAATGTGCTGGCTGTGCACATAAATTTACTAACAGAAATCGGAGGGGCCCATCACTCACGGCTAATCCTTTCTTAATCTCCTAGGCTAGAGGCATACAAACACATCTCAAGATTATGTCCAAACAGCAGGTCCCCCATTGAAGGAGGGAATGTTACCTGTCTTGCCAATATGACTTACTTAGCTTAGCATATGTTTACTTTTGATTTCTGTAATGTCAAAAAGTAAGAAAACTATATTTGAAAAAATATTTAAAACCTCTGAAATTATTAAATAGTGGAATGGGCATTAGCTAATAATATACTGCTACAGTTTGCTCTGGATTCAAATGAGGTACGAGACGGGCACACAGAGAAGCCTCATAGTTTCTGTTCTGCTTTCTTTTTAGGAGATGCCTAAAGTGTGATAAGTAGGCATCACCCAAGATGTTCACTGGAAATGAAGGGAAAGATCTCTAGAAAGAGAGAAGAACATCGTTTCTGGTTACATGTCAATTTATTTATATAGCACATTTAAAACAACATAGTAATGCTGTGGCCAAAGTGCTTTACAATAATAGAATAAAAGAAAAACAAAACAAATTAACATAAAACATAAACAGAAATAAAATATATGAACATAAAATAAAATACATAATAAATAGAAGTAATGTTATATAATCACAAAAAGGAAACCATCGGTATTACTGAAGGTCACGGAATGCAAGTGAATAGAAATGAGTCTTTAATCTCGTTTTGAGCAGTTCAGTTGTAGACGACTCCTTTATATGATGAGGTAAAGAGTTCCACAGGCGAGGAGCAGCAGCAGCACAAGCCCTGTCTGTCCCCCTTAGTTTTACACTTTGTACGAGGGCCAACCAGAGACAGCTGACCAGAAGATCTAAGCACTCTAGATGGCTGATGTAAAACACACAGTTCAGATAAATAGGCAGGAGCAAGCCCATGTAAAGATTTAAAAACCAGCAGCAAGATTTTAAAATCAATTCGAAAACTGACAGGCAGCCAGTGTAAAGAAGCTAAAATAGGAGAAACAGAGTCATACACTTTCTTGCCCCAACCAGAAAGTGAGCGGCAGCATTTTGGACCAACTGTAACCTGCGTATCAGGGATTTATTAATCCCAGAATACAGCGAGTTGCAGTAATCGAGGCGAGAAAAAATAAACGCATGAGTAGCTTTCTCAAGATCCCTAGAAGATAAAAAAAGGCTTTATCTTACCTAATAGACGAATACATGTTCCAGAGACCACATAAAAGACAAGCGAAGCAAAAGTGCCCTCAGTTACTGATAGGCGGATCACAAACAATTAATTGTTTTTTTCAGTGAATCATACGAATTGATTCATGAGTATGAATCAATTCAGTGACGCTCCACGGGAATGCCAATGTCCTGCATGATGTCATCAGCCTCTTTCGATTTGCTGATGTTGGTAGGCATTTAAAGTGCAAGCACAAGAACCGCCTAAATCATGAGCCTTAACTCACTTCATTTATGATTCTTCTTCTTCTTATGATTCTTTTGCGTTCAAACTGTATCAATATGGGTGAACGAGAACCAAGTCACTGATGATTGTCTGGTTCATCATACAAGTGCTATACAGTAACACATTTATATTAGAATGTACTAATTTAGTGTTGTTTTGTGCAATTTGTTACCAGAACTTTTGAAAATTTACTTTAAAACAGGGTTACCATACGTCTGGGTTCCCCTTGACATGTCCTCTTTTTAGTGCTCATCTGGGCATCTGGATGATTCTTAGAAAACTGTCAGTTTGTCTTTCCTAACCTAGATTACGTTTTTGCAAGTCATATTCTTTTTTTATCCATCCATCCATCCATTGTCTCCCGCTTATCCGAGGTCGGGTCGCGGGGGCAGCAGCTTCAGCAGAGATGCCCAGACTTCCCTCTCCTCGGCCACTTCTTCTAGCTCTTCCGGGAGAATCCCAAGGCGTTCCCAGGCCAGTCGAGAGACATAGTCCCTCCTGCGTGTCCTGGGTCTTCCCCGGGGCCTCCTCCCGGTTAGACGTGCCCGGAACACCTCACCAGGGAGGCGTCCAGGAGGCATCCTGATCAGATGCCCGAGCCACCTCATCTGACTCCTCTCGATGTGGAGGAGCAGCGGCTGTACTCTGAGCCCCTACTGGATGACTGAGCTTCTCACCCTATCTTTAAGGGAAAGCCCAGATACCCTGCGGACGAAACTCATTTCAGCCGCTTGTATTCGCGATCTCGTTCTTCCGGTCACTACCCATAGCTCATGACCATAGGTGAGGGTAGGAACATAGATCGACTGGTAAATTGAGAGCTTCACCTTGCGGCTCAGCTCCTTTTTCACCACGACAGACCGATGCAGCGCCCGCATTACTGCGGATGCCGCACCGATCCGCCTGTGGATCTCACGCTCCATTCTTCCCTCACTCGTGAACAAGACCCCGAGATACTTGAACTCCTCCACTTGGGGCAGGATCTCGCTACCAACCCTGAGAGGGCACTCCACCCTTTTCCGGCTGAGGACCATGGTCTCGGATTTGGAGGTGCTGATTCTCATCCCAGCCGCTTCACACTCAGCTGCGAACCGATCCAGAGAGAGCTGAAGATCACGGCCTGATGAAGCAAACAGGACAACATCATCTGCAAAAAGCAGTGACCCAATCCTGAGCCCACCAAACCGGACCCCCTCAACGCCCTGGCTGCGCCCAGAAATTCTGTCCATAAAAGTTATGAACAGAATCGGTGACAAAGGGCAGCCCTGGCGGAGTCCAGCTCTCACTGGAAACGGGTTCGACTTACTGCCGGCAATGTGGACCAAGCTCTGGCACCGATCGTACAGGGACCGAACAGCCCTTATCAGGGGGGCCGGTACCCCATACTCTCGGAGTACCCCCCACAGGATTCCCCGAGGGACACGGTCGAATGCCTTTTCCAAGTCCACAAAACACATGTAGACTGGTTGGGCGAACTCCCATGCACCCTCCAGGACCCTGCTAAGGGTATAGAGCTGGTCCACTGTTCCGTGACCAGGACGAAAAACCACACTGTTCCTCCTGAATCCGAGGCTCGACTATCCAACGGACCCACCTCTCCAGAACCCCTGAATAGACTTTTCCACGGAGGCTGAGGAGTGTGATCCCTCTGTAGTTGGAACACACCCTCCGATCCCCCTTCTTAAAGAGAGGGACCACCACCCCAGTCTGCCAATCCAGAGGCACTGTCCCTGATGTCCATGCGATGTTGCAGAGGCGTGTCAACCAAGACAGCCCTACAACATCCAGAGCCTTGAGGAACTCCGGGCGTATCTCATCCACCCCCGGGGCCCTGCCACCAAGGAGTTTTTTGACCACCTCGGTGACCTCTTTTTTTAAGTTTTAAGTAAACATTGGATGAACCAGCAAAGGCACTATTGTAGATCAGTGGTTTGAAAATGGTTGTGCAGAGGCTCATTAGGAAAGTTAATACGCAGATAACTTCTCGTTGGCTTCCAAACCACACCCCTCTGGACTTACCTGGTGAGAAACTCCAAAACTCAAGCCCCTCACATGAACAAAGTCTTTTTTTACTTCTGTGTCCTAATTTTTGGCTTGGAAAATATGGTAAGCTTATTTATAAAATATATTTAAGCTACTACATATAAATGTCCCTTTGTACATTCAACAAATTAGTCACACAAAACTGACCATTATAAAAATATTATTCTAATTTCTAAAAATTATTTGCTTTTAGCTTCGTTTTTGCACATTTTTTTTTTTTATGGCTCATGGACTGCAGTGGGCATGTTCTAGTTACTGATTCTTTTGAGTTCAAGCTGTTACATTATTCAAGAACAACTCTCACAGTTCTAGTGATTTTGATCTGTGAACAAATTATCACCCAAGAATGAATCACACGATTCTCATTCATTTCATTCGTGAATAAATCATTATCTGAGAATGAGTTGCACGACACTCATAAATGAATCAGTGCCCGAGAACGAGTCACAGAATTCTTTCATTTGATTCATGAATGAACTGCTTTCTGAGAACTAGGAGTACCGGATTCTTGAACGAATCATTACCCGAGAATGAATCACACAATTCTCATTTATTTGATTTGTGAAAGAATCATTATCTGAGAATGAGTTGCACAAGATTCATGAATGAATCATTACTCGGGTATGAGTCACACTCATTCCTACATGATTCATAAATTAATTGTTTTCCGAGAACAAGGTGCATGAGATTCTTGAATGAATCATGACCTGACAATGAATCATATGATTCTCATTCTTTTAATTTGTGAATGAATATTATCTGAGAATGAGTTACACAAGGTCTGTGAATGAATCATTACCCAAAGATGAGTGACAAGATTTTCATTCCTTTGATTTGTGAATGAATTGCTTTCTGAGAACGCGGTGCATGAAATTCTTCAACAAATCATTACCTGAGAATGAATCACATGATTATTATTCATTTCATTTGAGAATAAATCATTATCTAAGGAGAAGTTTCGCATCTTCTCTTGAGGATGAGACACGTGATTCTCATTCCTTTGATTCATGAATGAATTGCGTTCTGAGAATGAGGTGCATGAGATTCTTGAACAAATCGTTACCCGAGAATAAATCACGGTTGTCATTCTTTTGATTTGTGAATGAATCATTACCCGAGGACAAGTCACACAAATCTCATTCCTTTAATTTATGAACTGAATCATTACCCAAAAAAAGAGTCAAATGATTCCCATTCTTGTGTAATTTCTGTAATGTGACATCTTATTTTAATTATATATTTTGAATATGATTTGTGTACTGAAACAGAACAATATCATATGAATTATCATCATATCAGATATATAATGATTAACCGACATTAATAGCATTGGAAAAAAATGAGCTCAGAAAATAGATGGAAGTATTTATCATGAAATTAAATATGTAGTATGTAGTAAGTAAATATTAAAGTATTGTGTTCCATTTTCTTCTAGCTATATGTTAACTCGCTGATGAGTTAGAGTGCTGGCTTTTATAAATGCCCCTTGAAGGAATATAAACTATTAGAATATACTTTTAATACAGAAAAGGTGCATTTCTAGTCTTTAATTAGCAAACAAACTACAAATATGATGGATGTAGCATTAACAAGATGGATGCATTTGCATCAAATAACAGCTTCTAATGTATTTTTTATTGATGGGTTTCCTGGCCTGCTTTTGATTTAATGTATACACATAAGACAGCCATCAGACACTGGCCGATGTATTTGTTGTGCTTCATTTACTTCAGTGCCAAGCCTTCTCAATGCTGTCATGCTAAGCAAAATGATGATCACTGTAATTTGTTGGTGTGATGCTGTACAGTAGATCTGGGATTTTGTACTTCTAAGAACATACTGTCCACTTCGACCTTCCACTCATGCACATTCTTTCTTATTAGAAGTTATAGATGTTTAATGATTTTGTAATGAGGTTTAGTGGAATTGTTACAAGAAAATAACTAAAACCAAAAATAAAGATCAGATGAGCTTACGGTTTTACCAGGGTTTCATTCCTCTATTTATAAGGGGGGATGGCCACTGCTGACTCATGTGGTCATGTCCACTGTGTGTTGTTATGGTCATACCCCTAAAACATCATGACACTGTAGCCAGCTTGGATCTTGGAATTCAATTGAAGACCACCAGCCAAACAAACCAAAATAAAAAATCTTTGGTCTGTAACCAGTTAGAGGTGAATGTCTGATTTTGCAAATTTTACTCTTTTAGGTTTATGAGTTGAGATTTTTGCTTTGTCTGTTTGACTAGTAATAGTACTATTTGTGCCCTTTTTGTATTTTTTATTTCATTACTATGATTTGTGTAGTTTTTGGATTTTGAACTGTTTGTCTTTAACTTCTAGTTTGCTTTTGTTTTGTGCATTTCTTTAGTTGTTTTCACTCATTATATTTTTAGCTCTTGTTCGCGTTTTCTTGAAATTTTATATTGTTTTGTACTCCATTTATTTGTAAAGCCTTTAGTTTTATTAATATGTTAATAATTTTATTCTTGCCAGAGATTTGTAACAGTTGTCTCTTTTCAACACTATTTAATTTGCAATGCCTAATATTCCCTCATGAGCCCCTTCGTAACAATACACAGGTCTGCAAAATTAAACAGTTTTAAATTGTTTTAATTGAGTAGTTATTTGCATTCATGAACACAATAAAAATATTAAATGAAAATATTTCAATCATGTCACGTTTAAGTGCAAAATGAAAAACAAATTTAGCATTTTTTTGGGGAATGTGATATGGTTTTCAAAAACTTGATCATTGCAACCATATGTTACTCAATCAAGCAAATAATGAGTCAGCAGGTACAACCATTTTCTATGAAATGAGTACAAGGAAAATCAAAAAAGCAAAATAAAACCAAATTCAACCCCACTATAGAGGAAGAGAAAAAGAAAAAGAGACACATGGAAAAAAAAATCCAGGTTTCTATTTTAAATATTATAAAAGATTACTAACTTGAGACAGTCAATCACAGGCTCAGCATGTTGGTTCTAAAATAATAACTATAATAAGAGTTTTTTAAAAAAAATATGGTAATATCCTCCAAGAGAGAATTTGATTATTTTTAATTTGAGTTCTGGAAGGTGGGTTAGGATTCTTCAAGTTGAGCAGGATAAGCCTGCACAGTAGTAGTTACAGTACATATGGGCCATTATAATCAGTTTATACCTATGAGCTTTAAACCACTCAAGACATTTAATTAAAATGTAACATGTATTCATGTATACAATGTGGTTCTAAATCAATTTGACATGAAAATAATTGAATCAATGTAATACTTTTAAACATCTATGTAAAGAAAAGAGAAATACAAATTCAATAACTTACGTATAACTTCTCTATTTTTTTGTCACTTCTTCGTTTTTCATTTGGTGGCCCATCGTTTTCCTGGTGTGTCCCTAAGAATCATCCAGCAGTAGTCTTCCACCATCCAAGTCGGCCGATACACTTTTAAAGTCATGGCTGAAGAAACTAAACTACATAATTAAGATTAGAACTTTTATATCCTACCCAAACACAATACTAACCTTAAATTAGTCAGAGGGCACCCTAAGGTTAAAAATCAACTCTCAGGGCCCTGAGGTTAAGTATTTGTTCTTGGGTCCTTGAAGTTAACTCCTGTTTATTTATGCTTTTTTATCTTTATAGAATAATGGCTAATGTTAAAAGAATATTTAACTCTAGAGTGTCTGAGTTTAGAGTCTTATTTGAACCTTTATAAACAATCTTATTTATTTTGTTACTAAATGTTTTTATCTACAGTAATAATGATCAACACTAGGGGGCATTCTTTTTGAACTCCTATTTGTTTATGTGTTTTACAGCAGAATTTTTAAAACTTTTTTGAAATTTATTTAAGTATCTATTAAGGTAAGGATAGACACTTTTAATACAATACTAGGGGGCTTTGCCCCCTGTTCGCTTCGCTCGCCAACCCTCATTACGCGCTAGCCTCTTTGTGGTTCTGCCGCTTGCGTATGGGGATGCGGATGTACAATTTACTAACTATTTTACATTACAGCAAGTAATTGACCATATTAAAAAACAGTAAAACATAATAATTTGAAAGTAAATTATGTTTCATGTTGCGTTACACTTATTTGTTGCGTAATACGATTTCATTCTGTTTGGCTTTAAAATTAACATGCAAAAACTTTTTAAACTTACACTTTTACTGTAAAACATTAGTATAAACTATTTTTTTATTACATTTTCATCAATATCGCATTGAATTTTGATTCTTTGTTTGGAGTTTCCTCGTAACAACACAACGTATAACTGCCCAATGATTGAATTTCGTTTCTTTCTCTGTATTAAATGAAACGACTTTTTCAAATTTTTGGCTCTGAGATTTGTAAATTGTCTTTGCAAAAGCTATTCTAACAGGAAACCGTTGATGTTTTAATACGAATGGAATATCAAGATATCCTTTGTTGTCTAATGTTATCTCCAAAGACGTACTACATTACCTTTCTTGGATAGATCTTCATTCTACAGTAATTCGTGCGGAGGAAGACCGGATGGTGTTAACGATTGTAGGTATTCTTCGGGATATTGTGAGTTGATGTTTTCATCTACTGCACGATCACCAACAATTGTTTCAGCATAGTCTATTGATACTCATTTAACTAATTTGCCATGTAACCGATCAATGTTTTTAGCGTTAATTCGTTTGACTTCCTCATTTCTCTGTGCTAGGATTGTCCGTGTACTCATTTTTACTGTTGATAACCCTTCGTGATGGACATAATACGTCTTCTTTAATTGGAAACTTAAAGTGAGGAAAACGTTAAAATTTGTATGAGCTGAGAGAGCAAGAACTGTGTCTGTCAAAAGCATTCACACGAATGAGAGAGTACTGTGTGCGAAAAACATCTCATGACCATAGTCTCGACTTGCAAGACTTGAAAAAAATTTTCCAAAATGTCTCGTCTCATCGCAGGAGTTTTTAATATAATAGAGAGATATCTAAGGGTTTATTTATGGAGATAAGAATGGGTTGAGATACAAGGAAGTGAAATAAAGCATTGCATTTGGGACTCATGTACCAGTGCATTGCCCTCTTTGAGCTTCTATCCCCTTCCCTAAGCCTAACCCCAACCCTAATTATTTCTTTGAATGATACCCAAGCTTCTTGTTCCAGGTCGTGCAACACACCATTAAATTCTGCTTCAGAAAGCAATGTCGTAAACATGCCCTCTTTCAATTTAGTCTCAACCAAACCCAGAAACTTTTGGAACAAGTACATAAAACAGACTCTGTCTTTCGATCGAGCTTTGAAAAACTGCTTCATTAAACCAAGCTTAACATAATGCGGTGGTCTGTCTTTTAGGATCAAGCTGTAGTTTTTTCCAAGCTGGCCATTCCTTCTGAACTCAATGCCAATTCTTGGCTAGACTGTCCCACCCACAGTACGAACCTGGGATTTTTTTTATACCCTGGCTGCTGATCCAAAAAGATAAACTGAAATGTGTTTTGTGAAAAAAATGTTACGTAGTGGAGGAAAATGGTTTTCATTTTTGAATTCAGTGCTCACAAATATATAAAAATTCCATGAAATTTTCAAAATAATTTTTCAAGGTATGTCTGTGCTATCCTCTCCTATTTAAGTTACTTGTCAGTCCCTATGGTGGAACAGGGAGTCATTGCTTACACGGCTAAAGTTCGATAGCTCTGAAACCATCCCAAACTTCATGAAAATTAACATTAAAAACCAGTCATTTCATATAATCTCACATTTTTTAAGCTGTCAGCGATATACACAGATAATGTTACTACTTTCTTAAAAGCATATATTCCTGAATTTTTAATACTTGTCCAGTTAGATTGTTCGGAAGCCCGAAGATATGGCCAAATATCTATTTAAATGCAAACTTGCTGCTTCTGTAACCGAGTATCCATCTTCATGCCTCACCTATTCATTTGTGTTGCACAGAAAGGCCGCTCTCCAAAAATGAGGCAGACAGAGGGGGGTTTAGCTGTCATGGTGGGAAATGATCCGTGTGTGACTTAGCTGGTTTCAGTACACTGCTTTCCATTATGAGAGAATGCCAGTTTCAGTGCAATCACACATCATCTATCGGCTCGGACGTTTCTGCCTGCCAGTCACCCACCACTCCCTGGCAGCGAAGCTAAATAAGAACTGCTGCGAGAAGGTGACTTTTGTAGAGAAGGAATATTTAGGACTTTTTTCTTTATCTCTTATCGTCTGTGAGTTCATTCTCACTTTATATAAACCTGTCAGCTGCAGGAAAATTGAAAATGCAAAGATATGGCTTCATTTAATTTTCACTCTATTCTTTTGCCTTGTGAAAGTGATGTTGATTGCCATGTAATTTAATGTAAGGTCTGTGTAATCTGTAAAGATAAATGACATGCTTAGGAAGTCATTATGGCAGAATTTGTGCATCATACATGACTATTTTAATAAATGAGCCAACAAAAAGAGATGGTCTATAGCGTAGAAACACTAAAACCATATTCTTTAAAATCCATCCATTTCAAATGACTTCAATCTGAATAACTGCCTTCAATGTGATTGCATGGACGCAGGCACACTAACACATATACTTTAGCATCGCTGACAGTCAACTTGGCACAATCGCTTATGAAATATTGGAAATTAACCTGGAAGAACACCAAAGGAACAAAAATCAAGTCCAGTGTGATGATGTGATTGCTAACTTGACGTTAGGCTTGGCTCAGCTCTTGCGTAGTTTCTTTCATTCGTTTTCTCTGTTAGATTCATCTGCTTTTTCTGCTTTTGATAACAGTGCCCTCCATAATATTGGTGACAAAGACACATTTTTCCTTGATTGATCCTCTGCTTCACAATTTAAAATTAGAAATCAAACAATTCTGACATTGTGATTAAACTGCACATTGCAGACTTTAAAGGAATTTGCATACATTTCAGTCACACCATGTAGAAATGACAACGCTTTTTCTACATGATTCTTCCATTTCACGATAAAGACACGTTTTCTTTGATTTACCCCTCTGCTCCACAGTTTAAAAATACACTTGAGATGTGATCAAAGTGCACTTTGCAAACTTTAGTTTATGGGTATTTACACACATTTCAGTCACACTATATGGAGATAACAATACTTTTTCCACATGGTCCCTCAATAATGTGTGGGACAATTGGTGTCCCAGGTGTTTGTAATTCCTCAGGTGTGTTTCATGGCTTCATAAGATACCTCGACCTGCTTCTACCCTTTGGAGCCTGTAGTTCAACATGAGGACAACAGCTGTGCCAATGAAAGTCAAAGAAGAGGCTGAAAAACAAGAATAAAACCATTAGAGACATCAGTAAAACCTTAGGATGACAGAAATCAACTGTCTTGGAATATCATGAAGAAGAAAGAGCACACTGGTGATCTCAGTAATCACAAAGGGACTGGTAGGCCAAGGAAGACCTCACTGCTGATGACAGAAGAATCCTCACTATGGTAAAGCAAAAGCCCCAAACGCCTGTCTGACAGATCAGACACAGTCTTCAGAGGGCCAATGTGGACGTGTCAGAGACGACTATCAGCAGAAGACTTCATGAACAGAAACACAGAGGACACACTGTGAGATACAAACCACTAGTTAACCACAAAAACAGGATGGCCAGATTACAGTTCGTGAAAAAGGACTCAAAACAGCCTGCAGAATTCTGGGAAAAGATCTTATGGACAAACGAGACAAAGATGAACCTCATCAGAGTGATGGCAAGAGATGAAAAGGAACAGCCCGAGATCCATAGTAGACCACCTCATCTGTTAAACATGGTTCTGAGGATGTTATGGCTTGAGCATGTATGGATGCCACAGGTCCTGGCACACTTCTCTTCATTGATGATGGAACTGCTGACGGCAGCAGCACAATGAACTCTGAGGTGTAGAGAAACATCTGATCTGCTCGAGTTCCAGTAAATGTCTCCAAACCCATTGGACGACACTTCATTCTACATAGAGATAATGAGCCAAACAGACTGCTGAGGCAACACAAGAGTCTTTCAAAGCTAAAACAATGGAAATTCTTGAGTGGCCAAATCAGTCAGCCGATTTAAATCCAATGGATTTAATGCAAAGTTGGACTACACGTGGTATGCCTTCCATATGCTGAAGAGAAAGCATAAGGGGAGAGACCCCCTGAAACAAGCAGGAGTTGACGATGGCCACATTAGAGGCTTGGCAGAGCATCATCTGAGAAGATCCTCACCACCCGGTGATGTCTATAAATCTCAGACTTCATCTCAGATTTCAAGCCATCATTAGATACAAGGGATACACGATAAAGTTCTAAATATGACGGCTTTTTTTTTTGTGAATTTCCCCTTGGGATTAATAAAGTATCTATCTATCTATCTATCTATCTATCTATCTATCTATCTATCTATCTATCTATCTATCTATCTATCTATCTATCTATCTTTAATAGACCTGCCATTGCTGTGTCCAAACATTATGGTGACCATATAGAAAGAGTGTTGTCATTTCTACATGGTGTTACCGAAATGTCTGCAAATCCCCTTAAAAGAAAGTCAGCAGTGTGCACTTTAATCACAATGTGTGAATTGCTTGATTTATAATTGTAATCTACTGTATATCGGAGAAAATGATACTCGTCCTTACTTGCTACTTTTAAAGATTAGCTCTGGTTGTTGGCTCTCCTCTCTTTCTCTTGGGGGGGGTCTGAATTTTGGTTCGTTAAGTTTAAAGTGATTGTATGGAATATTATTTACTTTGAATTAAAATATATATTTATATTTTATATTATATATATATATATATATATATATATATATATATATATATATATATATATATATCAGATTGTGACACAGACTTCGAATGCCGTGAATATATATATATATATATATATATATATATATAATTTTAAACTGTGGAGCATGTGTCTTTGTCCCAAACATCATGGAGGGCACTGTATGTTCTCACTGGGTCTACACCTTGGATGTTTTTTCTGTTGTTTTTATTTTAAGATCCCATTCATTTGCTAACATTTTCATTTCTTGCACTTTGAGGTTTAAGAAAATGAGACGTGACTCCCATTTTTTCCCTTATTAATCAGGTGTCCTGAGCCATGTGATTGAAGGCTAAGTTCATGCCAACACGGATAAATCGGAAAACACTACTGTTTCTAGATTTTTTTTTCTAACAGTTTCTTATATACATTGAGATCGCAAAAAAATGTAAATCTTTTCCTTTGGGAATACATCGCTTATCAGCCAAGCGCACGTTTGTCTATGAAGCAAACCCAAAGTGAATTGAAATGGCAAAAGGACCTGGAAAAGCCAAAGCAGACAGCAGACTTCTCAGTCGGGACAGACAATAAGGTACAACTGCCTTTAAAGAGTGCAAGAGAGAATAAGGTTGACAAAACCTTGGAAAAAATAGTTTAGGAGTCCTACTAAAATAAAAACAAAAGTCGAGTGTTTCAAGACGCAATGACTATCTGCTAATGAAGAGAAACTAGGAAAGGCCAATTCAGACAGCAAAGATGACATTAAAATGGAGCGATCAGAACAAATTCAAGTTGTTGCCTGATCATGGGACAACTGTATGTCAGCGTTTTTAAAAAGTACCATATTCTACACTGCTGTGCAAATATATACACTGTGAAGGGCATTTTCAGTGGACGAAAACACCCATTCATTGTGGATTATTATTATTATTAACTAGTGGAATTAAAATGAAACACCTTGGGAGTATTTTTCGTATGTGGATTACTCATTTAGTCGGATGTAATTGTTGACGATTTGGCCTGATCCTGGATCTATCGGTTTTTTGAAACTCTTGCTGGATGTGTTGTCATAGCAGCACATCCTAACAGGTTTGTTCGATGTAAACAAGGATTAGCTCACACACGTAATCAGTGTCCGTGCATGGAATTCATTCAATCATGGCTTCGCCGTTCATGAATGAGCGACCAATTGATATCAGTGTGCAAATTATAAGAAGAGAATTTCATGCGCGATCGGTAAGATCCTTTATTGCTCCCGGAGAAATTCTTTTCGAAAGATACCGCTTTAGCCAAGGTGGAATATTGTACCTCAAAAATTTATTAGGACCTTATATTCGAAGTCAAACTCAGTGATGTCGGGCTCTCACAACCACACAGACAGTATGCATTGCTTTGAGGTTTTTTGCAAGCGGCACTTTTTTATATACTGTAGACGATGTGGAAAATCTATCTAAAAGTGCAGTTTGCCAGGCAATTCGTAAAGTCTGTTTGGCTCTGAAATATTTCCTTCGGGTTTTCATAGTGTTTCCTGGACACCTGCGTGTGCAGACAAAAGAGGCGTTTCATGCCATGGCAGGTAGGTAATACACAGGTAAAAACACCCACAGTTCCATGAAGAATCTCACAATCAGCTTAACATTCTCATTACCCAGGATTTTCAAATGTGATTGGGGCACATGGGACAGATCACAGTGGAGTTTGATCAAACATTATTTGGAAAATGTACCTCTCCTCCTGATGAATAATTAGACACAGTGTCTTCATCAAATATTTGACCTTTGTCAATATCTCGTTGGTCAAACAAAAGTTCTAGGGATATGACATTCCCTGCAACTGACTCAACAAAAAAAGAGGGCTATATGGAACATAACTATGGCACACATGGAGGACAAATGTAGGCAATGACCATCCTTTACCTGAAATGAAGTGACCACTGCATCCTGCCACTGGTTCTGAGGAGGAGCTTCCCCCTGGAATGCCTTCACAAATAGGGCGATGGACATTTTGCTGGAGAGCCAACTCTTCTGCAGGGGTTAGGTCTGGACCACGTGGACCTCCACCTGTTTTTTGCTTGTCTGCCTTCTTATTAGCTTTACAATTAATGTTTTTTATATTACATATGATTCTTTATGTCAACAATTCTTTAAATAGTTATATACAAATATTTACCAGTTTGAAGTATATTCTTGTACTTCACTTTAACCTGTTTCTGTGTTCTCCTTGTGCTCACGTTTGATCTGAAATTATGACATATTAAATAATAATTAATCTGACACATAGGAAATGAAACACTGCTTTCAGTAAGTACAATGCACACGCGTTTAATTTGTCGGCTACTTTTTGCTGTCTTTTCTGGTTTGGGCTGCTTTTGCAGTGTTACCCCTTGTATATATTAAATTTTGAAATTCTTCATGTCCTTGGAATGAAAGATTTTGCTCCGCTTGTGTGAAAAAAAAAATGCGCCCGTTCTTTCGTCATTTTGTTACAGCCTATCAAAGACTTGCTGATCATGTTTTCTAGACTCAATATATATGGGCTTTTCACTCAGCACTCATCTCGGATGATTAGATCCAGCTAGACTAATCTAATACATGGCTGCGTTTGAAAAACCGACCTATCCCAGATGAGTTTCACTGGCATTAACTCATCCAAGATGAGGCATCTGATCTCGGATGAGTTAAGCGACGTACGGAAAATGCCCCCCCTTATGCATTCATCCCCTTTGCTATGAAATTCCTAAATAAAATCTGGTCCAACCAATTAACTTCAGAAGTCCCATCATTAGACGATTAGGAGCCACCTTATGTCAAAAGTGTCACATGACCTGTCACGTGATGTCCGTATAAATCCACCAGTTCTGAAAGGCCCCTGACTCTGCATCACCACTAAGTAAGCACCATGAAGACCAAGGAGCAATCCAAACAGGTTACAGACAAAGTTGTGGAGAAGTATCATTCATGGTTGGGTTATAAAAAAAAAAAAATCCAAAATTTAATCCATTATAACAAAATGGAAAGAATATGGCACCGCCACAAACCTGAAGACAGAAGGCTGTCCAACAAAATTCACAGACTGGACAAGGTGGACATTAATCAGAAATGCAACAGAGATGGCAAGGAGAACACTGAAGGAGCTGCAAAGAAGAGAAGCACAATGGTGGGAGCAGCATCATGGTGTGGGGACAAGAAAATTGGTCAGGATTGAGGTAAAGATGGATGCCATTAAATACAGGGGCAATTTTAGAGGAAAATTTGTTTCAGTCTGGCAGAGATTCGAGACTGGAAGAAAGGTTCACCTTCCAGCAGGACATTGCATGACCCTGAAAATACTGGTGAAGCTACACTGAAGTGGTTTAAAAGGACACATTGAAATGGCCTCATCATAGCTCTGACCTCAATCCAGTACAGAAGTTCTGGCATGACTTGAAGACACCAATGCAATCCATCACACTTTAAGGGGTTGGATAGGAATGGGCGAGAGGTGCTAAGCTAATAGAGACATTCACCAAGAGACTTGCAGCGGCTATTGCAACAAGAGGGGGCTCTACAAAGTATTCACTTTAGAGAGGTGAAAATCTATGCACACTAGTGAGTTCTGTTTTTTTTTTGTCTCAATTTATTGTTTGTGACACAATAAAAAATTATTCTTGCACCTTCAAAGTGGTAGGCATGTCGTATAAATGAAATGGTGCTAACTCACCAAAAATCCATTTAAATTCCAAGTGGAAATGCGACTGTATTGTCATGGGTTTCTATAGGACTTGCCAAGTCTGTTACTAGGTTAGCCTACTCTTGCACTTTATGATTAACACACATACAGATACACATACACATTGGGATCCTATGGATAAAAGCCTAATTGTCAGTCACCTCGCAATATTGAACTTAGAGCCCCTTCACATTCATACATAGATATCTTAATTTAAGCACTGGTAATGCCTAAATGCATCTCACGATACTCTATAGTAGTCTCTATTGAAGAACTTACTATCACAGCACTGACAAACGTGGGTGTCATCGCGACACAATAAAAAGCGTAACTCTTTTGCTTAAGTCACTTAACAAAGAAACAATATACTCTGCTTTTACCACAGTTGTCTTTCTTTTGAGGAGTGATCTTGTTAACCCAGTGAAAAGTGGCGAACTCATCATACAGGTGTCTTAATTTTTAATGTATTATTTCTATCACTCAAAATAAAAGAACAAGGTAAAGAAAATGTAAAAGCAAAATGTTATTTATTAATCTCTATATATATATAAAGTTCAACATCTGCTGTCTGTCTGCTTTTCATGAGAGAACTACTTAATGGATTTAGATCAGGTTTTTTTCTATAATTTGCTTGAGCATTCCGGTTGATTTTGTGACTTCTCTCATTATAGTTCGGTTGTGGCATCAATTTATTCACGCAAATTCAAGAGACAGGTTGTGGGTAGAGGGAGGCAGGACCTCAGGAGTAGGGAGCCGGGCAGGGCCCTCCGCACTCCATTCGAGTCTTTCTACCTCTCGCCAAGTATTGGAAAGTACTTTGCCCCTGCTTAGCTAGTGATAACTGTTTGTTCAGCAGACATTATCATGTAGATATTGTTAAAGAGTAACGTTTGACATTTTTGAGAGAGAGATCAGAGCTACGTGTGTTTTCGAGGGTACCTGCTCAGTGGCAGAGATATCACGGCCTCGTGCTCTTCTCCCCACACGTGGGACACGATCAGATACAGTGCCAACGTTTGACATTGAAGAGTACCAACCTTCCGCTAGGCCAGAAATACAGTGCCAACTTTTTACATTTTTGACAAAGAGATCACAGCTACATTCTCGCCCCAATAACAAAACCTAAAATATTGTATATCAAGAAGCCATCAAATGCAAAAGCTATCAATATAAATTCTTCTCAATACAAATTATTACATTTTTTTAATTGATTTTTAAAGTTTGTCCTGTTTCACTACTACGCGTGCGGAACCGCGGGTGACAGCTAGTGTATAATAATACTACCACGTAAAACAAAACACAAGAGAAAATAAAACTGATAGAGTATAGATGTGTTCTTTAGAAAAAACTTACAGAAAATGTCAAGGATTGCCAGTTATCTTGGGCAGCTTTTGATTTAGTGATCAGCATTATTTATGGGATGCTTTCGGTGACATTCAGATGAAACAGTCACCCGTGTCTCAGTCTCTGATGTCGCCCTCTGTTCGCTTCTGATGTCACCTTCGCCCTCTCCTTTTTTGGTCCCTCAAACAAGCCCTATTTATGTTAAAATTCCACATGGGGCTTCGGGACATGTTTGATTGGCTGTCTGTCCGTATGATGGATGACTTGCTTAAAGTTTTTGATCTTTTTACACATCTATGTTCCCAGTTTATAAAATAATCAATACAGCCTGAGGCATCATAGCTGTTTCCTTGTCTTAAGTTAAAAAAAAAAAACACGCTTCTGGTTCGTTTCCATTTCAGTTATGTTGTAAACCTTCAAAACAGATGTTTTAATGTGAGATATTACTGGTACAATTCAAGAAGAGAAGATGCTTTACTGTTAATTGTCTCTTGTAAGTGTCCTGTGAATTCAGTTCATCTTGTTTGTCTGAGCAAATCATAATAAAATATAAGAGATTATTTTTTATGAAATTGAAGACGTGTTACTCCAGGACAGCGACAAAACAAGACAATCAGGAGGATGAACACTTTCGCAAGGCACTGTATTTCTAGAGTGAATAGTGTAATATGACAGTGGTTACAGCTGGTGCTGCTTCATAGTTTCAGGAGTTCATATGCCGGGGTTTATATTCTAGTTCAGTTACTAAATGCATGAAGTTTAAAGGTCCTCATGAACTTCTACCCAGATTTTCTGGTTTCCCTCTTTAAAGACATTTAAGTTAGATTGTCGATGGCAGACTGAGCCCAGTAAGTGAAGCCGGATGTGCAGCTGAATTATAGACCTGGGCGGACTCCTGTTGTGCCCTTGATGTAATGGGGATAGGCTCTGGCCTTCCGTGTCCTTGACAGTCCCCCATGAGCCTGATTTTGAATTGAACACCTTCAGTATATCCCATGGGTAAATGGACCTACGTAATTTTTATTTTTTCATTTTTTGATTTCATCTACAATTGTATTGAATGTCAAGCACTTTGTGTTACTGTTTCATTTGTATTGTTCCCCTCGGTATAGCCTTTTAGGTTTGTTTTCTTGCCCATTTAAGTTTTTCCTTCCCTCCTACTAATAAACATCCCTTTTCGTCTGTCCATTCCTACTACTCTTAAAGGTTTCACTTACAAGAATTCCAACTTAGTATTATTTACTGGTCTCCATAGCACCACAATGGGAGAGTCAATTATTTGCAATCTCCTGTAATTGTTCCAGGAAATACAAAACAGCAAACAACTAAGAAGTAAAAAAATATGTCCCAGTATGTTTAAGATCTTACAATTTTACCTTTTAAACAGCATACCAGGGTAGCTGTTCTTTGGTACAAATACATTGTTTTTAATAAGTTGCTAAAAGAGAAGAATAAAAATAAGCACTGGCATATTTGTATCTAAATTGAAAGAAGGCAACGCAGCTGCTAAATCCATATATCACCTCTCAGTGTTCAAAATTCACTCCAAAAGGTTCAAATTGAGCTAAATGGGCAACAGTGAGTTTTCAGATTGTGGTCGTCAGTTGTGTTTCTTCGTCTACTGGAGTGGATTCAGAAAAGGATTCAGATGCCTTTGCTGTTTTCACATTTTGTGATATGGCAGCCTTACGCTAAAATCATTTCAATTCATTTTTTGAATCATCAAGCAAAGCTCAATATCCAAGAAACAGAAAGTGAAAACAGGGTTTTAGAAATGTTTGTATATTTATTAAAAATGATAAACCTGAAATATCACATTAACACAAGTATTCAAACCATTTACTCTGCACTTGGTTCAAGCACCTTTGGTAGCGATTATGGCGCAATCTTGAGTATGACTTGATAAGCTTTTTTTTCATAACACCACCATGTTGTTGATGGCACAGGCACCCATCAACAATCTACTTCTAGGGTGTCAAACTCAAGCCGTTTCAGCCATTTCTGGTCCTTTGACCTTATTAAAGTGGTCCACTTCATCAGTGTTCAGAATTTTACATACGGCCTGCCATGATTGCTAATTTTCTCAAAGACCTTTGTAGTGCACAGAAGGAAGGACAGGCATCCTGGCTAGGATAAAGGAAAGATTCATACCCAGCCAGGAGACCATAATGGAAGGGCCGGGTGAACTGGCTTACCAGGAGAAGGTCATTCCCCCACTAGGCAGGTGGCAGTGTTCCTCAAGGCTGGTGCAGTTTAAAACACCCACAGGATGACATGGAAGTTAGAGTCCAGAGATGCAGCTCTGTTGGGGTTTTTAGGGACCATCAGAGGGCACTGTCGGGGGAGGACTGCTCTGGTTTCCACACGACCCTTTGGAGAGCATCTTCATTTCCACAGAGTAGAGGAGCTGCTCGTGTTTTGCATTTACTGGCCAGCATTCACATCCATGGAGGGCGACTGAGCGAATGACCACATAACAGATTTTCACCTTCAAGTAAATGGGCATCTTCTGGCCGTAAAGGACACCTGTGACTTGCCTCCATTTCAGCCAGGCTGAGGTAGAGTATTGCCATCTGAGGAGAGGATCGAGCCGAGGTATTGAAATTGTGTAGCCTTCTTAATGTTGTGGTCGTCATCTCGGATAGTGCCATCTGTCTGTTCACCACACTCAAGACACTCCATTGTCTAAAGGTTTAGGTGCATTCTGTTGGTGCCGGGTTTGGCTGCCACATTACAATACAATACATTTTATTGTTATAAAACGTTGAATTACACAGCTGATTTTGTTTGTGTTTTTGACACTAATCCGAAAAAAAAGAGTCTTTAATGTCAAAGAGAAAACAGATTTTTCCAGAGTCGTCTAAATTAATTGTACACATAAAAAAATAAGTATTGATCACCCTACTGAGTATTTACCTATTTAATATGACACACCTAAATCATCACTGGAGCAGCCAATTGGCTTTACAAGTCTATTAATTAGTTATTAATATTTACTTCTAATAAACAGGATAGACACATTCCCATTATACTGTTCATTACTATTCATTTGAACTGAAGACAAGATTCTTGACCAATGAGTTACAGGGAGAGGTGGATCAGTATAAATGGGAATGTGTCTTTCCTTTTTATCTTTTTTTTTAATAATAACATTTAAAAAAACATTAATTTTACATGTTTCGAGTATTCAGATGGATAACGGACAAGTGAGTTATGCAACATGAGCTCCATGAGAATTGTTTTGAATTTGCTGTTGTTCAGCGGTTGTCAGCTTCTGTAGCCGAGGATCAGACTGCCAAGGTCCCCGCCTTCGGCCACCACCCAACTCACAATGCACCCGACCTCCTTGGCCCCTCTCATAGGTGATGAGCCCATGGGAAGGGGGACCCACGTTGCCTCTTCGGGCTGTGCCCGGCCGAGCCCCATGGGTGCAGGCCTGGCCACCAGGCACTCGCCATCAAGCCCCACCTCCAGGCCTGGCTCCAGATTGGGGCCCTGGTGACCCGCGTCCAGGCAAGGGAAAACGGCGTCCAAAGTTTTCATTCATCATAGGAGGTTTGAACCGCTCTTTGTCTCATCCCTCACCTAGGACCAGTTTGCCTTGGGTGACCCTACCAGGGGCATAAAGCCCCGGACAACAGAGCTCCTAGGATCATTGGGACACGCAAACCCCTCCACCACGATAAGGATAAGGATTAAAGATAGGGTGAGAAGCTCAGTCATCCGGGAGGGGCTCAGAGTAGAGCCGCTGCTCCTCCGCATCGAGAGGAGTCAGATGAGGTGGCTCGGGCATCTGATCAGGATGCCTCCTGGACGCCTCCCTGGTGAGGTGTTCCGGGCACGTCTAAGTGGGAGGAGGCCCCGGGGAAGACCCAGGACACGCTGGAGGGACTATGTCTGTCGGCTGGCCTGGGAACGCCTTGGGATTCTCCTGGAAGAGCTAGAAGAAGTGGCCGGTGAGAGGGAAGTCTGGGCATCTCTGCTCAAGCTGCTGCCCCCGCGACCCGACCTCGGATAAGCGGAAGAGGATGGATGGATGGATGGATGGATGGATGGATCAGCGGTTGTCACAATTGGGTACTGTTCAGTCACAATCACTATTATGTGCTGTCTGTAAGAAAAAATAAGATGAAAATTTGTCTCTGCCACCACTACAAACTACCTGAGGGAAGTAATATATAAAAACATATTTTTAGGTGAAGTATTCCTTTAATGTCTCCAGATCTGGCCTTAATCAGCTACAGCAATGTCATAAATTTTTGAGTAATTTTTTGTACTCACAAGTTAGTGTTGATGTGTGACCCACACCTGAAACCAAGAGTGCAACACAGGTGATAGCCCTAAAAAATTGGCCTTTGTTTATATTTAACATTTAATGCAAAAATAAAAAAAATATGGAATTGTAAAAATTGGGGTTACCTTGGGTGGTACGTGTTTACTTTTAAATTTGTGCTTCTTTTAGTTTAATGTGTCAGAGGGGGACACTTTTACATTTTTTTTTGTGCACTGGGTGGCTCCATTAGGCACCCACTGTTGGGACTGGGGGGTCAGAAGTTAAAAGGCTATCTGTACTTATTAGTGGTATTTGCTGTCCTGCAAGGGAATCACTGCTTTGAAGTTTGGCCTTGGTAGAATGTCTGTATTTACCTGGCTTGGAAATATTGGTTCCTAATCAGCATGTCTGTACTTATTAGTAGTATTTGCTGTCTTGCCAGGGAGTCACTGCTTTGAAGTCTGGCCTTGGTAGAATGTCTGTATTTACCTGGCTTGGAAATATTGGTTCCTAATCAGCATATCTGTACTTATTAATGTTTGGTAACCATACATTTTGTTAACTTGTGTTTTTATTAATTGTTAAACCCAGGCAATTTAGATGTGCCATTGATTAAACTGTTTGTCCAGGACTGACAACAGAGGGGTGAAGTAAATATAAACTGCTGGCCAGCAGAAGGCAGAAGGGAGAACCCACAGGAAACGCTGCCAAGACACTCGGACAGGGCACAGGGGCTCACAGGCAGACAAGGGTACCTGGCTGGCACGACGTGAGGCACAAGGACGGCAACATTTACTTCCAGGGAGGAAGAGACAGCTCCACAAGGAGATGCCAGTTGTGGGTCCAGCGAAAGAGTGAAGCCGCATGAGAGGACCAAGCGAAGCTGACAGACGAGGAATGAGGCGTGCCTAGGTCCCAGCCACACAAGGAGCCCAGAGTGGAAGAAAAAGGAACAACGAAGAGACGCTGACAGGGAGTCAACAATTTGACACAACTTCTGCCGGGGAACAGAGTGCATCCATGAACAATTAAGTGTTGGGGTAACACAGTGCCCAAACTGGACTCTGCACCACTAAAGGTTGTATCCTCCAATTCTTGTTTTTACGGACTTTTAGAGTGTGGACTGTGTATTTTCCTTTTAAAAAAAGGAAATTAATTCCTGATATGTTTAGGTTCTGTTATGTTTGTTTATCTTTTTAATGTACCTTATATTGTCTTGTACAATAGAACTTACTGTTGCCTTTTTCTGAAATTACTGTTGTGTCTTTCATTGTGTGTTTACTCACCGCCCAATTTAAAGAAACCTGTGTGCTATTATTGATAAATTTCAGGAGTTCCCAGTCTCTTAATAAAACTGGGTGGCGTAGTCGGATATTTTAATGGTGTCTAAGTTAGATTACCTATATAGTGTGACGAGACACCTGTGACAAATGTATACTCATAAATACCTTCATCTAAGCCATCTATATAGGCTTGCTGCAAATGATATTTCATTGTATTATGTAGTGACAATAAAGGTATTATACAGTCATGTAGTGGTTACTGCCACAGCTTACCAGCTCCAGACTTCTGCATTTGACTCCAAGCTTGGGCGCTGCCAATGCAGACTTTGCATGTTTTCCCTCCTGTCTACTTGTACTAATTTTGGGGCTTTTAGTTTTTGTTCCACAAACCCAAGATGTGCCTATTAGGCTAATTGCCCTTGGTGAGAATGTTGATACGATTGTGTGACTTGTGATAGACTAGTTACCCATCCATGGTTTCTTCTCAACCCTGAACAGGAAAGTTGGGTTAGGTAAGGGATGGAATGGATGATTTCTAAAACTGAAAATATTTTTATTTACTGATAGAAAATTTTACCAAATGTGAAGAAAAAAATACTTGAACAGAGAGCGGAGAGAAAGATGTTCTTTTCCTGCAGACTCACACTGGGCCTCCGGGTATAAACACTAAATAAATCAGCAGAGTAGCATGCTGAATGTGAGGCTCCTGGGAGGTCCTATCCTTCTGTTTTCGAGTGTGTCTGTGTGAAAGTAGGTGTGCCTACTCATGTGCGATGTTGTGTGTTATGTGTTGAAATCTGGTCCTATTCCCCCAGCAACAGCCCAGGCTCCACCTTCCTTCTCACTGCAGCTCGTAGTCTGAAGTAGGTCAGGCTTGCATTTCTAATGTGTCTACGGTCTGCTGAACTCACCGTCCCGTCTGTCTGCCCTGGCCCATTATAACCTCAATTGCCTGGTGACACAATGACATACTACTGTGTTAGAGCCCAGGCAAATCAGCCTGCATTATTCCGCCTGAAGCAGCACTGACAGGCTGCAAGACCTCAGCTAGGGGATGGCATCCATCACGGGGCCATTCATGTCCTCCTCGGCACCCCCAAACAGTCTACTGCATTAATGGACAGCTGTTTCCATTTTTTTTTCTTCTTTTTGGGTTGTGACAGACAGCATTAAATTTAGCTGCGGTAGCTCATATGTACCGGTAAAAGACATCTGTATACAGTATATCTCTCCATCCATTCAGTTACTGAACGTTCTTGTTTGGGTTCAGAGTCACAGGGAGCTGGAGGTGTTTCTTTTTATTTTTATACACAGACGATATCATGGTATTCAATCTCCCATCCTCCCCGTATCAATGTGGATTTTTAATAGGTACTGGTGTGGTGTTTGTTAATCCAAATCCCCAATTAAGTAATTTGAGTGTGTGCATGAGTGGGTCTTGCAAAGGATGGGCATTCCATTCAGACAAAGGTTAATGCCTGCATTGCTCCTGATGCTGCCAAGCTTCAGTCCCCTAATCCAGTACTAGTTTAAGGATAATTAAAGATTGTATGTATTTATTATCTAATCTATAAAGTTGAATGTGATGTGTGTATTTTATTTGTCTGGTATGCAAATCCACACTAATGAATCTGTCTCTGTCCAGTTTTGTACAGCTTACCCTTTTGTACAAGAAAATATCACAGGCTATATTTTGTTCCAAAATTTTTTTGGTGCCCCCATTCCGAGTAGTGCCAGGTATCAATGCTTGTGTTTGTCTGGTATGCAAATCCACGCCATTGACCCTCTCTCCGTCACATTTTGCACAGATTCCCCAATCCTACAGCCAAACACCACAGGCATGTTTAATTCCACAGCTCAGTTGGTGCCCCACACCCATGCAGCATTGGCTAGCGCCCCTACCCCAAGCAGCACCAAGTACCCCTGCTAGTACAGAATAAAAAAAACTTTTTATTAATTTATTTCTTTATTTTTATTTAAATATATATATATATATATACAGTATATATATATATATATATATATATATATCTATATATATATATATATATATACATATACACGTCTGGTTGTACAGACGTTTACAGGTTCGAGTCCAACACAGAACTGATTTGCTTGTAAAAAGCCTTTAAGGAGAGTGGAGGAAGTGACATCATCGATATGGCCGGAACTGGAAGTAGTGTCATTGGGGCCATGGCCAGAAGTGATGTCATCGATAGGTCCAGAACTGGAAGTGATGTCATCGATAGGTCCAGAACTGGAAGTGATGTCATCTGGGCCAGGCGGAATTTCCCGTAACAGGTCTGCAGAGAAGTTAGATAGAGAGTTAGCGCACTCCGCTACCTCCTGGTCTGGCATGGAATGGCTCTCATTCAGGCCCTTTAGCTGCCTCCCATGCGTACGTGTGTGACTATATATATATATATATTGTCACACATGCACATCGAAGGACCGCCTCGCAGGCTTAGTTGAGGTATTTGGTAACCTATCAAGACAAGAGGGGATGCTTCCACTAACTTTATCTTCTCCTTCATCCTCCACAGCACTGATAAGCCACCCACTGAAGGCATTTGACCCTTCTCCTTCCACTGCCATAAAACCCCAGGCATCCCAGAAGAAGGCATTATTGACTGGCTGGCGTGAATCACCAAATGGTGTTCCGCAAGGAACGACTGCCTTACAACCCTGTCATCAAAGCCCCGTTCAGTTGACATCCCAAACTTTTCTTGGCTGTCCAGAAGCCCTGTTATTATCGCTCCTGGCCACAATATCTGCATACATATAAATATAATAAATATATTTAAAATGCAAAGTTGAGTGACTGACTCACTTACTCACTCATCAACAAAAACACTATTTCCCATTTAGGTCAAAAACTGAAATATGGTGGGATTGCGTATCTACGACAGCAGGTTTCTGTTAAAAAAATGTCATCTCAATATATCAATATTTTGAGGTAAAAACAACTCCTGCAATAGAAAAGTAAATATCCAAAAATCTAAAAAATGCTTTGATTCGATTTAATTTAGCAACATTGTAAAGAAAAGAAAATTAGAAGATTTGTGTTTTTATTCATTGATATTTTTTTGATAACAATACTGTAGTAAGTAGGCTAAGCTAACTGACAATGTGCTAATTTTAAAACAGACAAGAATTCAAGAAAACAGATGCAACCAGCTTCTCTCTTCCCAACATTAAAAGATGTCCCTGATCAGGAATCATGATCCACACAGGGTGTTCTCATTGGATAAAAGCTTTTTAATAAATAAATAAAAAAAAAGCCCTCAGTTTGTCATCCTCACGTTTGACACTCTGGTGCAGGTTCTCTATTCACACCTCCCTAAAGCCGGCCATACAAGTTTTCCTTAATAATTAATTCCATTAATTTACCTTTGATACATTTTAAGCTTACTGGCCTATAATTGTTTGTATCTGCCCAGTCACCCTTTTACATAATGGGACAATATTTGTCATTTTCCAGTCCTTTGGAATCTCCCCAGTGCGCAGTGACTTCTTAAAACTATGCGTCAAGAATTTATATATGTACTCGCTAACCACCTTAAGAACTCGAGGATAAATCTTATCTAGTCCTAGCTCTTGTTTGATTTCAGCCTATTTAATCTGAGCAGTACTTCTCCCTCTACAATTTCCACATCACTCAGTACCTCCTTAGTAGTCCCTGTTACTGCTGTTATTAGCTTATTATTGGGTTTATATGTCAGCTTGGAGTCTGCCTGTTTTAAGTTTCTTAGTGTACTCCTGTTTTGTTCTACATCCAAAAGTTAGATTGACTGGTGTCTATAAACTGACTTGTTGTGAGTGAATATGGATTAGTCAGCAACCATGATCCATGATGGACCAGCATCTCTTCCACTGATTGCTCCTGCGTTGCCTGATGCTGGGGATTTAGGCTGCAACTCCCTATAACCCTGTATTAAAGTTCTAGAGTTAAATAAAATACCTAGATACAGCAACAGTAAGCCCTTTAGAAGAATCCCATATTGTTGATAACCACACCCCAGAAAAAATTTTGTGCAATTAACAATAAGATACTTAAGTGTGTTGGAGTGTTCACAAGCATGAACGTGCGTATTTTCCTTTGTTTGCATGACAGAGGGAACTAAAAAGAGTGAGAAAAACAATTATAATAAAAAGTATGGTCTACAGGAATTGCAGAACACAAGTGAACCTGCTAAAGTGTACCCATTCTGGACTCACCTTGCTGCAAAATGAACATGCATCTTTGCAAATTTATGTATCTTTAAATTCACAGATTGACAAAAGAAGCAAGAAAATGAAGTCATACAAGAGTTCAGTTATAGCCCAGAAATAGACCAATTTAATGAAAGCCTGGAGCGGCTTTGGAACTTCATGGACTGAGTTGGATAGTTAGCCTCAAGACTGCCTGCTCATAGATTTCATATTCTCCAATAGTGCTTATTCATAATTTCTGATGTTAGCCAAATTTGTTCCTTTTTGCTAAATCTCAGTCCACTGCTACACCGCTACATTTCAACTCATTCCTGATTTTTAAACCTCTGTTAATATTTCTACAATATAAAAAGTCTAAAGTAGTACCCACAAATAAAACAAGTAAGAAAGCATGACTTCTATAGGGAGCATACTCAGCACAATCTTTAACAGTGAGCAGGACTGAGCAGTACTGTTTTGCTAGCAGTAGCAGAGGAGGAACAAGTACAAGGGAAAAACATAAAAAATATTCAAGCTAACGTAACCCCAATCAGAAGAATAAGTGCCAGATTTTAAAAAAAATGGTTCCACTGAGAGCCATGATTCATGCTGACAGACAGACTTGGCGACCACAGTAGGTGCTTTTTGTATTATATATGAACACACCTAAATATGATTTTAAACATGGCTGAAAGTATCTAGAAATTACCCAATTACTGGAAATTTGCATGATTCTTAAGTCAGTTTAATATAGTTATGAATAAACATGCAGAGGAAACAAGTTAAGGTCTACCCTTTTATTATTTCAAATGAACAGTAATATGTCAAGAGACATTTTACAGACCCTGCTCCCATTGAGACACAGCGGGTATAATGAAGCGGATCCATCATAGTCCCCTTTTTCTCTCCTTTTTTCTCCTCTCTCTTTCAGGCCAGGTCATGGTTTTACTTCTCAGGTCATGCAGGAGAAGCATGTAATGTCCAGGATTTCCATTTATGAGATGTCAGGAGTTTACTGCGCAAAGCTAGTAACACGGCATCATAAATTCTTCATTTTTGTTGTGTTTGTTTTGGAAGTGAGCCCATTAAAATATAAATCATAATAAAAATAATTTTAAAACTTTCCACAAGCTTATGAAAGCTTCAGTAAGTCAAATTTTAAGCTTAGGGAAACAGGATAGATTTTTTACTAAAAATGTGCTCTTTCATTTGAGTAAAGTTGTCTCACACTTCTTTTCATGAATCTTTGAGAAATCAGTTCAACTGATCCAGGAATGGTTTCAGTTTTGTCATCAAATTTTTCTTAGGTTACCAGATCCTGAAAAACAGAGGTTTAAAAAAACATTATTTTTTTATTTTATACATGTGGCAGGTAAATGAAGCAAATGATTTACAGTACTCTTAATAACTCATGTGCTCTAATAACAAAATTCAAGATTTCTAAAAGTAAGGAACAACTGACTTTTTAAAGAAATTTGAAGTAAATTAAATTATACTATGCACTTTGTCTAAACTGTTAGCCTAAAATTCAAATGAAAGAAATATAATTATCTTTAATAATAAAGCAAGAAAATTAAAATATGAGATTTTATTGTTATAGAAAAAAAGGCAAAAACAAAAAAAAAATGGAATGCAGAATGGTCTGCCTGCTACTATAAGAGATGCCCCTTCGGTCTCAGCTTTCAAATCCCAGCTGAAGACTCACTACTTCAGTTTAGCACACCCTGACTAGAGCTGCTGATTAACTGTACAGACTGCATCTCTGTTGTTAGTCATCAGCACTAAAACATAAGTAACATGATAGTTAGAATTGGATACTAACCCTCACCTATTCTGTTTCTCTTCTCAGTACTCAAATGTGGCACTTGGTGCCACTGCCCACCTGCCAGGTTCTTCTGCCAGCCTAAGGTAAAGTCAGCACTGATGGAGGATCGCAGCAATCATTGTGTAGAGGAGTCCTTTCATTGGATTGACTGACTCAGCTGTGGAATGGCCAATAGGGGAAGGCACCTTGATGGCTGAGGTCTCCAGAATTCTGAACAAATCCAAATCGTATTATGTGATATCATCTACTGCTGAATTCTGCTCTGTACTTGTAATATTTCTGTTGCACTATTATATTGTATTGAGGATTACTTGTGTTTTGTTCTGTGTATTGTTTTGTATTTACCCCCTTTGTTTTGACACCCCACTGCATGCCTAGCCTACCTGGAAAGGGGTCTCTCTTTGAACTGCCTTCCATTTTTTTTCCTTACAAGGGTTTTTTGGGAGTTTTTCCTTGTCTTCTTAGAGAGTCAAGGCTGGGGATCTGTCAAAAGGCAGGGTCTGTTAAAGCCCATTGCGTTACTTCTTGTGTGATTTTGGGCTACACAAAAATGAATCGTATTGTATTGTATTCAGCCTGACAGTGCCTGAGGGGATCAGTGAAGAAGAATAGCAGAAAGTCCTCAAATCCATGTGTGTGGAGCATGTCACATCAGACATAAGAACATTCCAAGCTGGAATAGCTGCCAAAGGGGCTTCAACTAACTTCTGAGTAAAGGGTCTGAATACAGGAGTCAATGTAAGATTTCAGTTTTTTACTTTTAATACGTTTGCAAATATTTCTAAAATCCTGTTTTTTCTTTGTCATATGGAGTATTGAGTGTTGTTGGATAAGGCCGCAACATAACAAAATGTGAAAATGTGAAGGGGACTGAGTCCTTTCTGATTGCTATAATAACTGGTTAAAATCTCCATAGTTTTAAGATTTTAATCAAAAATATGCCAGACAATACTTGTCACGGAAGGACTGAAGTGCACCATTTCCTGACTCCTCTCCACACTGTTGATTACTACAGGACATTGTAAAGATCTGAAAGCACTGAAGTATAATCTGAGTGTAGCTGTATGTTCCTTTGACAGCACGGTGGCACAGTGCTTAGTGCTTCTACCCAAGTTCTGCTTTTGCTGCTCCAGAGACATCATCTGTATCTGTATCTAATCGTGCATTGGCACATCAAATCACATCAGCCATTTTTTTAAAGGATGTCCACTGTGGGGGAACCTTTTCTGACCTGAGCATGAAAACAAAATCTTGAGAGGATTTGTTTAAAGAATCTAGTGCATTATAATTGAAAATCACTTTCAGTTTGGTTAGGGCCATTAGGGTTAACAAACTAAATGTTTTAAGAAACAGCATTTGGTTTAATGTCTATTCAATCTGTCTTTGCCATTGTGAGCAGGCAACTTTAATCGGGTCTGCATTAATGGTTTATGGAAATATCATTTAGGCAGCAAGAGAGACCTCACCTTATATACATATGGCATCCTAAAGCAAAAACAGCATAAGAAGGAGAAGTGAAAAAAGAGTGCATTAAAAATAAGTATGGACAATCACTTTACATTGGTGTTTTTAATGTTAATTTAAACATGAAGGAAAATAATTTAGCACAAGGTCAGATCAGTAAATTGAATTTACGAGGACATTAAAAGCATATAGGTCTTTATTAGACATGGTGATTCACAATAGATTTAATAATAAGCTAAAAAAAATTACAACCACTTCTCTTTAAATACATTTATTGTATATTAACCTCTTAGAGGCAATGGAGGTGTCATTTTTTTCTGCCAAGAATTCACACATTTTCTTTGAAGACATGCACTAACTACTCTCAAAACCAAGTGGCACCAGGCACAGCATTATTTCAGTTGAGCGTCAAATGCACAATTATAACAATTTATCAAGTTTATAAAATAGCAACCAGTCAAAGCTATTGTACCTCTGCTTTCTTATTATAAGAACAGGGAGATGTGTTGCTTCCTGAAGAAGATCGTCCACCGCTGTATTTACTTTGATTTGCACAAACAGAATCATGCAAGATACAGTATGTTGAAATTTAAGAAACACATTCATATCTACAGCAGAGGTCTTCTGAAGCTCTGTTAGAGTGACCATGGGGTTCTTGGTCACCTCCCTCACTCAAGGCCCTTCTTGCCCAATTACTTAGTTTGGCTGAGACCTCTCTAGGGACAGACCTGGTGGTTTAAGATGCCTTCCAGTTCACAATTATTGAGGCCACGGGGCTCCTGGGAACACCCAAAAGCTTTAGAGATGGTTTAACACCCTTGCTCTATACCTCACCAGTTTGATTGTGGAGGTCTACAGAGACTTTGTCTGACATCTTGGCTTGTTTTTTGTCCTGATATGAAGCGTGAATTGTGGGACCTTATATACACAACGGTACATGTGTGCCTTTCTAAACAAGGGGACTGAACACCAACATGAACAAGAGATTTCAGTTTTAATTTTTAATACATTTGCAAACCTTTCAAAAAACACATTTTCACTTTGTCATTATGGGTTATTCAGTGTACATACTGTATACGGATGGCATGATGGTTTCGAACTTCTTCCATTTCACAATTATTTTAATTATTATGATGCTCAGAAAATTCTCACCAGAATTGTATTGCAGAGGTCTACAGAGAGTTTCTTAGACATCATGGTTTGTTTTTCAATCCTGACCCGCAGTGTGAATAGTGGAATCTCATATCCACAGGTACACGTGTGCGCTTAATGTTTCCCACTTAATTCTTTTTGCCCTCAGGTGGACTCCAGTCAAATTCTAGAGACATTCTAAGGATAATGTCATTTTTGATTTTTAATAAATTTACAAACCTTTCTGGAAACATATTCATTTTGTCACAATAAATAACAATGAATCCACTGTATATATACCTGCAGCCACTGCGGCCCTCCAGGACTGACTTTGCCCACCCCTGTTCTACTGTGTAATATTGTCCAAGTCGTACGTCAGAGGGTGTAGTAACACAGCCTGTTCCAACTCTGCTTTAAGACACACAGAAGGGTTTTTAAGTAATCAACCGAAGTTGGGACACCCATGCAAATTGTTTGCTTCAACTTGCTAGGCTTCATTTACTTTAATTGTTGCAGAACATCTGCAGAGTGTAACCCACTAGTTGTTACCTGAAGAAGGCCCATTGGTATTATTCTGACATTTCCTTTTTTTTCAGTTTTTGCTAACCTAAACTTTAAATTTAAACCTCTAGCAGTTTACTGCTGTTTTTCACCATTTTAGATCATTCCTTGCATTTCAACTGACTAAATTTAAGAAAACTAGAAAAACTGAGGTATTCCAAAACATTTGACCGGTAGTGTGTATGTATATGTATATATATATATATATATATATATATATATATATATATATATACAGTATATATATATATATATATATATATATATATACATGGTGAGTCAAAATTATGCTAACACTAATGGATTATTTTTATCTCGACCACACCTTTCCAGGTCGATAGATAGGTCATTGTGGAACATTGCCATGGCCTCCACACACCCCTGGATAGGACGCCCTGTGATTTCCAGTTATGGGGTATGCTGAAGGAGCGCATGTATTGCAGGAAAGTTCCTGATATCAATGACCTGAAATGTGAGTCCGTGCTTTAAATGGTACTGTTGCTCGTTGTTTTTTGTGTGTTGAACATGATGGCGAACAGGTTGAGACATTTCTGTAAATCATCTTGCACAAAAGAAGTATGTTATGTGACTAAATCGTTTCCGCCATTGAAATATTAACATAATTTTGACTCATCCTGTGATATATATATATATATATATATATATATATATATATATATATATATATATATACTAGGGGGTTCGCCTCCTACTCACTTCACTCACCAAGCCCCAGGCCTGCGCTACACACCAGCCCCTTCGCGTCTCTCACATTGTGAAGAGGGAGGCTGAACACACCCCAAGGAGACGCCGTCACTCCTTCGAAACCCCCTCTTAAATAGTGATACAATGGGAAACTATTACAGTTTTTTTTTTACCTCCTTTTTGCTCAATCAACTGCTGGCTTGCTCCTGCTGCCGTGCCACATGATCTGCATCTTGTGCAGCACTTTGAACATTTATAAGCCTATACAGCAGCTGTCCTACTCTTTGTCTTTTATTTCCGGGCCCGGGTGTGGGCGTGGTTAAATCTCTTGCCACAAAGTTAGTTTAGAATTTAAAAATGGAATAAGAATCTGAAAATGTAACATCACATTAAACACTTTTAGACTTAGGATTTTATTTATATATAGAGTAGATATATATATGTATATACAGTATATATATATATATATATCTACTCTCTATATATATATGTATGTATGTATATATTGCGGGATATGGCTGGCCTTTCATCCCGGCCAATACCCCCAGGCCGCCAGGTAGAGCCCTCCCTGCAGCATGGAGGTGCCCCGAATGCCAGCAGGGAATTATGGTCATTGGAGTTTTCCTTTACAGCCCTGCTGGATACCACAGGGGCCACTAAGAGGCGCTGCAGGGAGGAGCAGCGACTATTTGCCCTACGCCCCGGAAGTACGTCCCAGTTACATGGACAAGAGGAATTACGTGCTTCCGGGATGAAGAAGAGAACTTTTTATCTGACCCGGAAGTGATAAGGAGTCACATGGACTAAAGGATGGGAAACACTTCCGGGTCAGGGACTATAAAAGACTGGGAAAAACACCAGAGTGTTGAGCTGAGCTGAGTGGAAGGGTGGCAATGCATCTGGGAATAGGAGGATTGAGATTATTGAGTATTGTGTATTAATTAATGAGTATTGTGGAGAGGAGGGTGCTTTGTGTACTGTTGTTAATTAATAAAGTCAACTTTTGGACTTTTACCTGGTGTCTGACGTATTGTCCGAGGGTTCAAGGGAGCGAGAGCGCCCCCTATCTGTCACAATATATATATATATATATATATATATATATATATATATATATATATATATATATATATATATATATATATATATATGTTGTATAAGGGCTAAGTGTTCCATAGATCATGCCAAATGTCCTTTCTGGATTCTCCACATTCAGAACACAAGAATTGTTATCTGTGGAGTCGCTTAAAAGCATAAAACAAAGCTTTTAATTCTTCAGAAACAAGGAGACACCAACAGTTTTTCAGAAAAATTCAATTTTGTTCCTGAAACAGGGCCAGTCCAGTTCACTCGACATCAGTGACAACATATGAAAATAGACACGCCAGTTGGGGAAGCCCTTTGTCACTTTTAAAGACTTAATTTAATATGAGAGTTGGGACTTCATTCCACAGCTCACGCATTGTCTGAAGCAGCATAAAATATTTTATTTGTGTTTCTTTTTAGAAAAATGGCTTGCAAACAGCAGCATAGAACTGTGTATATATATGGCTTTCTAATGAAAAAAAACATTAATAGACACTTGGACTCGAACCCAGCATGTGCAGGCTTAAAAAGAAGAACATCCAAATAATAAAAAAGACTTTAAGGCCAACACCTTCTGAAATCCACCTTATTAATCCACCCCCTCCACCCTTCACTTGCTATATATTACCTTTGATTCCTGTATGTCTAATAATCTTCCTCTGATGATGATACCTGATAGACTGTCGAAAGCGTAGGAATAAAAAACTATTTTAGGATATGTCACTCAATTTCTCCCTAGCTAAAAATATACAAACTGTATCAGAGACCTTCGCTATATATTTACAGTATATACACACACACTGTTTCTAGTTTCTTTGTAGTGGCTAAACAGTATAGCACATTATATTTCAAACCCTTGCAATCAAAATAATTACAATAAAGCTAACATACCTCACAACTTTGACCCTCAAGAGAATGAAACTGCTAGGGACTCCAAAGTGAAAAGTGAATGCAGACATTTCCATTATTGAACTATCCATCTTTAAAAGAAAACCTTTACAAAGACACTCCACTTCCTCTCAGAGAGGCAGTTTTCAATGCCAAGAAGCTGACTTTTTTATAAAGAAGACTTGGACCTGCTTGAAAAGCAATTCCTTGGACGAGGTGCTCAATACCTTAATTAGGGAGTTAATAAATAACTGTCACTGAAAATAAAAATTAAAAACACCCTCTCTACCATATAATAGAATTTTGCTGTCTGCGTGTGTGTGTCTAGTTGCTCCAAGTAATCTGATTGGTCAGTTTGACTTTGGTCTGATTGGTCAGTTTGACATTGGTTGCTCGGTCAAATGCGATCGAGGCTGAAAACTCTGGGCAAGAGAGGTTGGCACACACGAGGATATTGAGGAATGGCATGAGAGGAATTTTGAGAGCTGCCTTCAAACACGGAAAGTATTTGCAATGGTGTTTTCAAAGTGAGTAATAGGGGCTCATTTACCACTGGTGGTAGCCAAAAAACGGACAAGAGGCAAACAAGGTGCCAGAAAATGATAGAGTCTGAGAAGCAGGCTTTATGGGACTGTGATTGAGAGGAAACATCAGGTAAGACAGGTTGAGACACACTAGGATAATAAAAAAGGTCGTAGGGCGAACACCGAGTGCATATGTAGGGCAAGAAATGTGAAAGATTTTCACATTTTTAAATGTCTTTGACAAGTAACATAGCTAGAGGTGTTATAAATTATACAGCGTCCATTACTTGCTTTACAAGAAAGTATTACAGTAGTTGGCAGGTAGTTCTTCAACAGAATGCTGGGACTAAACGCATGAGCAGCAGAAGCCCACCCGACAGGAATAGGAAACACATCTTTTGTCAGGCCTCAAGAGGATTCAAGAAAAATAAACAGGATAAATAGTAAACCCACACGGCCATTAGTGCATGACTTGATCTCAGTGATGCTGAAGATTGTGACAATGAATAAGACAAAGTGATGGAGATGCTGATACCAACAGAGTAGGGAAAGACTGCTTTATACTCAAAAAACCTTCTTCTGTCTTCCACGCTCTTGACTAAGTAGTGCTGCAGTGATGGCATGTGGCTGGGTGTGGAAACAGTTCACACTACACAAATACCTCAATCGGCACATTGAAATAGGCATTTTTAGCATTGCACATACCGCATATGCCTCACGAAAACTGGCCAGTCTGTGTGACACCCTTGTGCTTGTCCATAGCTGGTGTGGCATGTTAGCATATTGCATATCCATGTATGAGGTGTTTTTTTTCCATTGCAATATTCATGTCCTTAGTGATTCTACCTACCTAATCTATATATATAATTCACTAAGTCCATGGCAAGCAAGATGCATGCAAGACAGCCACACCCGCCAACAATTCACTAAACAGCCGACCATGGCGCGAGAGCGAAAGCATTTGTCAAGAATGTGTTCATTAATCAAGAACGAAAATCGGAGGTTTGAAGAAGATCACATACCGTCGTATTGCCGACTGGCGATCCGGTGGCGTTATTCCCATGACCTGCCGGGCAGCCAACCAGGTAACCAAAGTCTTTGGGTTCCGGGGGGAATATGGTTGCAAAGCTGAAACTGAAAGGAATTGATGGAAGGGCACCACCAGGTGTGGAGCGTGTGGCTTAATTTGACTCAACACAGGAAACCTCACCTGGCCCGAACGTGGCTCATAGGTGCATGTGAACTATAGCGTATGGTTGCAAAGCTGAAACTTAAAGGAATTGACGGAAGGGCACCACCAGGTGTGGAGCCTTTGGCTTAATTGGACTCAACACGGGAAACCTCACCCGGCCCAAACGTGGCTCAGAGGTGCATGCGACTGAGGCGGTGTGTGGAAAATGAACAGTTAATGTGACTCACAAGTGCATGTGGACTGTACACAGATGAAAGCAATTCAGGTGAGGAGTTGGAAGCGGACACATGAGCAGGCAGTGCATACTGAACGATGACTAAGAGATAACTTAAGAAATCGGCAGACTAGAATGGCAGGGGCGGAATGGGCATCAGACGATCGAATTTGCCTATCTAGAGGATGTAAATGTCCTGTAGCACTTAAAGCTTTTGTCCACCTCTTTAACCCTCAGGTACCACTCCAAACCTCAGGTACCACTCCAAACACCAGATTTAAGTACAAGACGTCTTTATTTTACAGTAACACAGTGCACCAAGCACCCTCCACTCCACACTACTCATATAATAAACTAATCACAATACTCTCTCTCCTCCTTCTCCCAGACACTTAGCCACCCTACCTCCCAGCTCAGCTCAGTGTACTGGACTTTCCCAGAGTCCTTTATACACCCTGACCCGGAGGTGTTCCTGCCCAACAGTCCACAGTTCCCTATTCCTTCCGGGTCAGGGTAAACAGTCCTTATCTTCAACCTGGAAGCACGTCATCTCTCCTGCTCACGTGACCAGAACGTACTTCCAGGTTATAGGGCACACATAAGTCCACGGGCTTCCCGACAGCGACTCCCAGTGGTCCCCAAGGTATCCAGCAGGGCTGTGTATACAAACTACATAGTCCATGAGGCCCTGCTGGAACTCGGGGCACGTCCATGCTGTTGGGAGAGCTCCTCCTGGCGGCCTGGGGTTGGGGGATGGAATATGTAGCTGGCCATCCATCACAGTCCTAACACAGGTTCCGTAGGTGAACCTGCGGAAGGATTGTTATCGGTTGTGCTGATCCGTCGTTGGACGGTTAGGACCCGAAACCTCTCGGGCCCGCTTCCCTGCCCTCTCTCCAGAGTTCCATCTTTGCATTCACTTACAGTCGTATCCTCAAATCCACCCCATTTGGACAACTGTGTCTTTCAGGAAGTGTTCACCCATCAATACATAATTATGCGGCGTATGGTACGCCACGGGTTGGCTAGTTTATTATATATTCAATATTACCGGAATAAAGTTTTACTGTTTGCCCAATACTGGAGCACTAACAGGGCCCCTGATTACCACCGTGTAGAATTTATACTTGCGATGGCACAGAATGCTACTGTCTGTTCTGCTAACCTGATTTTGACTTTACAGAATTGTGTCTGTCATTATGTTATATCTCTCTATTATATAAAAAAATCCTGGGACGAGACGAGACTTTTTAGCCTGGAACGAGGCATGACTTTTTCAGAGATATACTTTCAAGTCCCGTGAGACGAGACTTTGTGCCAAGAGATTTAACCATGCCAGGGCTGGCAATAAAAGACAAAGAGTAGATGACAAAGTAGAACGTCGTAAAGAATTCAAAAACGTTGGCGCGATAGACATGCAGAGCAGGTTAGAGATTATGAAAGTGCTAAAATTTGAAAGTCTCAAAAAATGATAGTAAAGATCGCATTAGCACAAACAAATGGAAATTATTACTCGGCGAACTGAGAGAACAGTGAAAAGAGATCGAATATATTGTTCGGATTTAAACTTTAAGTCAGAGACTTGTAGATCGTCTAATTCGTGTTGCCATAAGGGATTTGGGAGTGCCCTGGGAAACCTCATGTGACCATGGGGAGAGTGTTATTTGTAATTTGTTACTAACCCTCAACTATTCTGTTTCTCTTCTCGGTACTCAAATGTGGCCTGCCAACTTGTTCTGCCTCCCTAAGGTAAAGTCATCCCTGATGGAGGATCGCAGGAATCATCAGGTAGAGGGGTCCATTTATTGGATTGGCTGGCGCAACACTGACTGAGTTGTGGAATGGCCAATAGAGGCAGTGTGATGGCTGAGGACTCCTGGACTCTGAACAAATCTGAATCGTATTATGTGACATCATCTACTGCTGGATTCTGCTGTGTTCATAATATTTCTATTGTATTGTACTGTATTGAGGATTACTTGTGTTCTGTTCTGTGTATTGTATTGTATTTACCCCTTTTTTTGACACCCACTGCACGCCCAACTTAAACCTCGTCTCTCTTTGAACTGCCTTTCCCAGGGTTTCTTCCATTTTTTTCCCTACAAGGGTTCTTTTGGAAGTTTTTCCTTGTCTTCTTAGAGAGTCAATGCTGGGGGGCTGTCAAAAGGCAAGGCACTTGTGTGATTTTGGGCTATACAGAAATAAATGTATTTTATTGTATTGTATTGTATTGTACAGTATTATATTAAAACTCCACACCAATAGCGGCCTGGCCTAAATTTGAACACTGTCTCCCAGCAGTGCTCATGACTGTGCCACCATTAGAGCTCTTTATGTATACAGCATGTACACATTATTCATGTCTAGCATTACATTTATAACGCGATTATAAAAAACATCGATCATGTGATTCTCATGTAAGAGTTAATAAGTGGCTGTATAAATTAATGGATGCTTGGAGATATAAACACACACAGACATGTGTTCTTTAGCTTATACTCTTGATCTGTTTGAGTTCTTCAGGATTTTGTGCCTATTTTGGCAGCATTGGGTGTAATAAATCCTGATAAGGTGCAAGTCCTTTGTAGGACACATTTATCGACATACCCGCACTCACCCAAATGGGGCCAGTTCATTTTGCTGGTACAAAATTCAAACCATTTTTCAGATATTTTTGATTATATTAACCTACAATGGAGATGTGTGAAACAGCAGAGTTTTGTTTTGCATAAAGTTTTGCAAACTTGTCCCTAAAATATGCAAATCTGTTTTTTGTTTTCCAAACTTTTTGGGATGGAAAACAAGGCAGGTTGCCCCCTAAGAATTTTTCCATAGCCAAAAACGGTCTCTCTTTACTTGGCCACACTTCATTCAGTTCAATATCATCACACTATGGGCCTGCACTTTCTCACCACCAGTTCTGACTCATTTATGCTCAGAAGTAACACCATGGGTAACACAAAGTTTACTCACTTCCTCCAACTCCATAAACTGATCTCCGGCGGTCACATTCCCAGGCCAATGGATTTTAGTAGTGGAGAAGTTCAGGCATTTGCTTTTTAGATGTGCCTTCCCTTTTCATACAGTGCACTATAATTAATTGTTCTTTGCTTTTGCACATGGAGGAAAGGGTTGCTGATGAGATGAAAATACGTGTGCTAATGGAATGGATTTTACATGTTGCAGAACACATTTTGGTTCACGAAATTTTACACGAAGTGAAAGTTCAAGTTCCACGTGAATCATTTCACTCATCACTAACCTACATCTAATTCAATATCTTTTTCAAAGAACATAACATGACATTCTCAAACCCAAGGGTCTATCCTGGCAGCACTGGCATCCAGACAAGAATCAGCCCTGAACTGTGTGCCAGACCATCACAGGCCCCACATTCACTAACATGGAGACAATTTTCAGTTGCCAGTTGATTTAATTAATCTTTTGAGTATTTGGGAAGTAGAGTAACAAATGATGTTGAATGTGTGGGTGAGGTGAAGTTGAGGTAGACAATGATGGCTAAGTTGAAAAGGTCAGCACCACCATAAAGCTGCGCTTGAGGAAAGTCTTGGTCTTGCCGGTAGCCATGTATGGACATAAGGACTGGACGCTGAAGAAAGAAGAAGAGAAACACGTCCAGGCTTTCAAGGACAAATGCATCAGAAAGTTGCAGAGAATCACATGAATGAAGTTGATGACCACTGAGCAAGTCTAGAAGATGTCGAGAATGGAAAGCAAAATGCTGAGTCACATTCAACCCCGCAAGCTAAGGTATTTCAGGCATGTGATTACACTACCATGTAATACCATTGATGTCAGTGTGGTAACAAGTCTTGTGGAAATGGTCGGAGGGTGTGGTGGACTGAGAATATGCTGGTATGACAATGTCATGGCCTGGAATGGCATATCAGGAGCTAGTCTGCTAAGTGGTAGTCGAGATAGAAGGTGTTGGATGGCACTGACGCATATGTGCAGCCAATCTTTGTGAAGCAATGACAGCACATTGACTTGACAGGACAATTTAGAATGTACATAACTTTGTGATTTAGTATGTACATACAGTAACATAACTGTACAAATAACTTTTCAGATACATGATTATATTATTCTACATCTAATTTAAATAATTGTTCAAATAACATAACATTCTGAAACCAAAGGGCCTGTTCCAGCAGATGCAAAGCAGAAATCAAGATGGACCGATTAATTTAGCATACACATCTCTATTTATAAAATACTAGCCATCCGTTGCGGCTCCACTTGCGTAGTAGTGAAACAGGACAGTGAGGAGGGCCCTGCCTGGCTCCCCACTCCTGATGTCATGCTTCCACCTCCCCTCGACCCGCAGTCAGAGTCTCAGATTAGCGCAAATATATCGCTCCTGCAAACGAAGTTTGATTTTTAGCACGGTTAATGAAGTCGCAAAACCAACCAGATTGTTCAAATAAATTAATGAAAAAAACACAATCTAAATCCTATAAGTTGTTCTCTCGTTCGCTAGCTAAGCAGACATAAGGAACGGCCCAAGACTGGGGTGTGAGTAAGGAAGTCCCGCCTCCCTCTCCCCTCAGCCCGCTGCGTGTCTCTCGGATTCATGCAAATAAATCAGTACTGCAAGCAAACTATGATACATAGCGCAATGACAGAAGTCAGAAAATCAACCGGAATGTTTAAGCAAACTATATAAAAAAAAACGATCTAAATCCGTTAAGTAGTTCTCTCGTGAAAAGTGGACAGACAGACAGACGTTGGATTTTATATATAGAGAGACTAAGGGTCGTCCGTGTGTCACGCAGTAACTTTCATACCACCGGGCCTTCAACCTTGATCTTGGTCCTAATCAAGAGCTTAAAATGTGATACATGTAACGCGAATCAAGAATTAGAGGTGTGGGCTACCTCGGCCATGTAATTGGGCTTTGGGTCCTTCTCACAGCAGTTACTGGCTGACATGAAAAGAACAGTTGACAGTGAGGCACACTACACAGGCCGGCTGATCTTTTCATCAGAAACATAAGTCATGCACTCCGAAGCGCAACAGAAAGTCCTACGAGACCAAAGAATTGCAGGTGCGGTCTACGTCCGCCACATTATTGGGCATCAGGTCCTTCGCATGGTGAGCGGCGGCACAGCCATGTAACGTGGCTGACAAGAAAAGAATGGTGGTGTGTGCACCCGGCATATCTGTCAGGAACAGAGCTTGTGGCCGCATCGGATGGCGATGAAGAACACTGCACAGGCTGACCGATCGGCGCAAGAAAGCTGGCGGCACGCTCGACAGAGTGACCTGTGTTTCGTGGAAAGTGCACGAGCCGCCATTCTTTGAGGACTGGAGGTCCGAGTTGCTTCCTTGTCATTCAAATATTTGTTCAGATACTTTATTTATATTAATTCAAAGAACTTTTCAAATATTTAATTTACACCTATAATTATCTTACTACCAAGAGATGATCAATTCAGTTTAGTTTATTCTTATAACAAATCTGAAATTTATTCTACTTCCATGATTATACAGGAACATTTGTAACTGCACATCCTAAATCTGGGGACTAAAAGACAAAAGGTGTTTATTGTTGCAGCCAACAGAGATTGATTATTGATCAATTTTATAGAAAGCAGCTCTCTCTGCCCTCTACGTATTGTGTTTCTGCAATGAGAAAGAAGCAGGCGCTCAGCGCAGCATTTATCTTCTGTTGGTGATGCAATCAGCTGAAACAATTAGCCCTCAAGGGGCTGCCACACTATGAGGAGATGTTAATAGCATAGAGCAATACAAGGAGTAGTAGATTTTTCCTCAACATTTAATTCACACCACACTTATTGTTTATATACTAGTGCAAATAACCTGAGACATTTACATGTGCACACACACAAATAAAAGAACTAAAGAGCATTACACATAACCTGCATATACAGAAAAACCCAGCACAAATTACGAATACATACATTTTAAGGTGAAGTACTACTGTTAATTTGCAATGTGCATGCAGAGTACACAATCGTCCGCAGTCCAAGAGTTAAACAAAACCATACAAAAAGATCGAGAAAGGGTACGGCATCCACAAAGTGCAGGTCATTAAGGAAATGGTCAGATTAAAAACAGTTGCTGGAAGTAAGAACCTGCCATCGGACCTGGGGGGACAGGGATGTGAAGGACTAATTTCATAACCGTTTGGAATCTTTAGTCACTGACTTACTGTAGGCATTTATTTAGAGGATCACGGCTCTGATTTTTTTGAACGTCATCACCGGCAGATGATCTTAAACCCCCTCAAAGTATCCTCAAGGCAGCCGACCCAGTTTTCAATGACAGACCATCAAGAAAATGCGCAATATCTGCTGGATGGGCTCTTAGTTTTCCCCCACCATCACTAAGGGCTATGGAAGAAGAAGCAAAAGCAGGATGTTTAGATTTAAACAATCAAGCAGTTTAGCACCATTTTACTGTTATTTTCCATTTTCCCCCGACCCCCCACCCCGGTGTCTTTGACATGACAGGGCCAATGCATCAAAGTCGTTCATCTTTCCATCTCGGAGACGCCAAAAAAGCACTGAATTACTGAGTTGATTTGATATCCCCTTAAATCTTAATCCACAAACCTGTGGTGGCTCAGCTCCATTTCTTTCTTTTCCCATTGTCTTGCTGTATATCTTGACCTACGGCTTATAATGCTCAGGTTTGCTTCCATGTTTCCACCGAAAAGGTCGGGACATCAGGCATTCTCCTGCAGGTACATAGATGACAACCAAGCTGACCAAAGAGGATGGAGCAGTAAAGGCAGCACAGGTGAAAAAAAGACGCCTGTAGTGCTCCAATGCAGACTGAAATGGCTCTATTGTCTTAGCTCTGGGAGTGTCTGGCAGGCAAAGAGAGATCCTATGCCAGAAGCAGGAAAGCAAAAAAAAAAAAAAAAAAAAATTCATCAGCAAAGCAAGATTTATTTAGACGCCGGTTCCATTCGGCGCTAAAATTTTTGCTTTTATTTTTATGTGAATGTTGCCGGCTATGGGAGCGGAGCTGCGCAGCTCATCCTCTAAGGCTCTGTGGAGCCACGGTGTCACATGAGCAACCACATGATGAACAAGGCTTGCCTGACTGAATTGGTCAACTATTTTACTGAATAAAAAAAAAAAAATTCAAGAATGTGTTCTCTCTCTCTCTAGCGGCTGAAGGATAAAAAATTTCTCCTGAACCTCTTAAGACTGAGGATATACAGTGCATGCTGTTCCTCAGGAATTAGCTTGATGGCAGTAACATTACTTGTAAGGCGCAGCAGAGCACAAAATGAATGTGCTTGTGATGTAGTGTGCATTTCTAATGCTTCGGGACAAGACACCAGGAAGGTCTTGACTGAATCCAGTTATCATTTTCAGTTGTTTTTTCCTCTTTTGCAATATTGAAACTTAAAGTGTTCAAAATAGAGAACACTTTGGGACCCTGTATCTGCTGCTTTCTGAGCTGTTTAGTTGCTGAATGAATCTTTTTTTTTAAATTTTATTGATTTTATTAAAATCAAATAACACACCATACAAATAACTCAAGTTTTACAATAAAAACAAAAAGGTTCCAAACAAATCAACCCCCACCCCCTGAAAAAGGGAGCTAGCAGAGTAAAACGTTATGCTAGTTGTGATATGTGGCCGGCTGTTCATCCCGGCCAATACCCCCAGGCCGCCAGGTGCAGCCCTCCCTGCAGCATGGTGGTGCCCCGAATGCCAGCAGGGAATTCTGGACAATGCAGTTTTTATCCCCAACCCTGCTGGATGCCGTGGGAGCCGCTAGGGGACGCTGCAGGGAAGAACAAGGATTATTTGCCCCACGCTCCGGAAGTACAGTAATCCCTCTTCCATTGCGGGGGTTACGTTCCAGAACCCCCCGCGAAAGGTGAAAATCCGCGAAGTAGAAACCATATGTTCATATGGTTCTTTTTATATATTTTAAGCCCTTATAAACTCTCCCACGCTATTATAAACATTTCCCGCACAATTGTACAGCATAAACCCTTTGTATTCTCTTAGATATTAGGTAAGATTTGTTGAAATTATGTATGTAAACACAGTTTATATACAGTAAAACCTAAATATTATTTTAAAGATATCGAGCGTCTCCGATATCACATATGTTACAGCCATTACGACAGACAGGCCACCAGCAATAAATACGTACAATGCAAGAAAAATTGTATACAGTAAAATGTGTGTACAGTGACGCTAAACTATGTACATGTAATAAGTACTGTACGTAGATAATTAATTATGGTTACTCACCAACAATGACACGACGACTTGTCTGATAACGATGAGTTTAATTTTACTGCACAACAAAGGATAGCGTTATAGCTCTTCTAAAGGAGACTCTTCAGGTGACTGTGTAGCACCGCCGTTGTTCTTCTTCCAGCAGTCTTCAATCCAGATCCCTAAAGCAGACTACTGCCTTATTACGTCCACTTGCAACTCGTTTTGCGCCCTGGTTAAAGGACACTGTGGCTGTAGATCTTATATGCTTTTCCTCCTTTTTAAATAAAAAGAATCGTGGACTCATTGATGCTGTAATGGTGTCCTGCAGCGGTGTAGCTGTTCCCTTCCTTCAACATATCCAAAACTTTTACCTTTTCTGCAATCATTTGCATCTTCTGTTGGCGCTTGGACACGGCCCCTGAAGCAGTAGCAGGAGCACGTTAATGCTGAATGAGTGAGATGAGACTTCCTGATTAATGCAGCACTCCGTCGCTGAGCCAATCAGCACACAGGAACTTAACTTTGTGCTCTGATTAGGTAGCTTCTCAGTCATCCGCCAATAGCGTCCCTTGTATGAAATCAACTGTGCAAACCAACTGAGGAAGCAAGTACCAGAAGTAAAAAGACCCATTGTCCGCAGAAACCCGTGAAGCAGCGAAAAATCCGCGTTATATATTTAGATATGCTTACATATAAAATCCGCGATAGAGTGAAGCCACGAAAGTCGAAGCGCGATATAGCGAGGGATTACTGTACATTCAAGTCACATGGACAGGAGGAATGACGTGCTTCCGGGGTGAAAAAGAAAGGATTTTTATCTGACCCGGAAGTGTTCCAGGTCACGTGGACAGAGAGGGTGAAACACTTCTGGGTCAAGGACTATAAAAAGGACTGTAAAATACCAGAGCGTTGAGCTGAACTCGGTGGAAGGGTGGCAACGCGTCTGGGAGTGTGGAGGATTGTATTGATTGTTTATTATTGATTAATTATATGAGTATTGTGGAGTGTAGGTGCTTTGTGCACTTTATTATTGTCCAAATAAATAATTATTGGACTTTTACCTGGTGTCTGAAGAGTGGTTAGAGGGTTCAAGGGGTCGAGAGGACATCAAACTGTCACATAGTAAAGACAAATGAATAGATACATTAATAAATGAATAAAGATAAATGCTGCGGTGGGCTGGCGCCCTGCCCGGGGTTTGTTTCCTGCCTTGCGCCCTGTGTTGGCTGGGATTGGTTCCAGCAGACCCCTGTGACCCTGTAGTTAGGATATAGCGGGTTGGATAATGGATGGATGGATAAAGATAAATGGAGTAAAAGAGGGGAGAGAACCTGCTTCCTCAATTTAAATGCTTATTCTAAAATGTTATTGGTCAGATCCTGCCAGGTTTTGAAAAATATACAGATCCTCTAAGTGCAAATTTGATTTTTTCCAGTTTCAAATAGTATATAAAATCAGCTACCCACTGACTTAACAGAAGTGAGTTAGGATTCTTCCAGTTGAGCAAAATAAGTCTACATGCCAGAAGTGTAGTAAAGGCCATTACAGTTTGTTTGTCCTTCGCCACTTCAAGCCCCTCTGGGAGCCCACCAAACACAGCTGTTAATGGGTTAGGAGGGATTGGGACACCCAGGCTGTCTGAAACGCATTTAAAGATTTTGGTCCAGAATGATGTTAATTTGGTGCAGGCCCAAAACATGTGGCCCAGTGAGGCCAGAATTTAATTGCAGCATTCGCAGATTGGATCTTCTTTTAGTGCTTTTATTTAAAACAACCAGTGTCCAAAAGTGCAGCGCTTTAATAAATAAATAATCCATTATAGCACGGTGCAAGGTGGAGGTTAAAATCCAATAAACGATAAACAATCCATTATAATGCGGTTAAAAACACAAACAGGTCTTCCTTTATAAAAACATGAGCCTCAGGGCCTCTTTCAATAATGATGTCTCCTCTGCGTACCCCGTAAGGACCTTGCAGCACAAGGAGACGCCCGCCAACAGGTGTAGTCAACCTTTAACCTCCTTAGTGTTAGACCAGGGTGTCACTCGGGCTGTAAAAACAGGTGCTGATAGCCTTAGTTCCGAGTGTCACTCGGGCAACTGTTTTGACACATCTCACATAATTGTTAGACCCGAGGATTACTCGGGCTGTAAAAGTGCCAACAGTGTTAGTGCCGAGCATTACTCGGGAAACGATACAGGCGTGTCTTACGTAAGCGACAGGCGCGAGTGTTACCCAGGGAATACAGTGATCCCTCGCTATATCGCGCTTCACCTTTCGCGGCTTCACTCTATCGCGGATTTTATATGTAAGCATATTTAAATATATATCGCGGATTTTTTGCTGGTTCGCGGATTTCTGAGGACAATGGGTCTTTTAATTTCTGGTACATGCTTCCTCAGTTGGTTTGTCCAGTTGATTTCATACAAGGGACGCTATTGGCAGATGGCTGAGAAGCTACCCAACTTACTTTTCTCTGTCTCTCTTGCGCTGACTTTCTCTGATCCTGACGTAGGGGGTGTGAGCAGGGGGGCTGTTCGCACACCTAGACGATACGGACGCTCGTCTAAAAATGCTGAAAGATTATCTTCACGTTGGCTACCTTCTGTGCAGTTGCTTCCTGAAACGACATGCTGCACGGTGCTTCGCATACTTAAAAGCTCGAAGGGCACGTATTGATTTTTTTATCTGTATCTCTCTCTCTGCTCCTGACGGAGGGGGTGTGAGCTGCCGCCTTCAACAGCTTTGTGCCGCGGTGCTTCGCATACTTAAAAGCCAAACAGCCCTATTGATTTGTTTGCTCCTTTGAAGAGGAAGATATGTTTGCATTCTTTTAATTGTGAGACTGAACTGTCATCTCTGTCTTGTCATGGAGCACAGTTTAAACTTTTGAAAAAGAGACAAATGTTTGTTTGCAGTGTTTGAATAACGTCCCTGTCTCTCTACAACCTCCTGTGTTTCTGCGCAAATCTGTGACCCAAGCATGAAAATATAAAAATAACCATATAAACATATGGTTTCTACTTCGCGGATTTTCTTATTTCACGGGTGGCTCTGGAACGCAACCCCTGCGATGGAGGAGGGATTACTGTAGTGTCTTCTCCTTGCCTCATAATGGCGTCTTGTAAGAAACATTTTTCAGCAGCCCATGTTTCGCACGCTTTTGACAGTGATACGAGCAGAGATGACAAAGTGAATCTGTCTTACGGTAGTGAAACTGAAACGGACAGTGAAATCGAAAGTAATGAATGTGAACGTGACGCATGTGTCAATCGCGCGTGCGCAGTGTGCTGTTCAAAAGCTGATCGGTCTGAAAAGAAATTTCACAAGGAACACGCTACTATTGTCCCGACTGTGACATTCGATTGTGTATTTCACCGTGCTTGAAGATATACCACACAAACGACACATTTTGACAGTATGTATAGTATTAGCATTACTTTTATTATTAGTATTTGCATCATTATTATACTTTCTACACTTCTGACTTTGTACTTTTAGTGTTTTGTAGATTTTACTGTAGTACTAGGGTGTTGTACCGTGTTAGCCATTATGAATGTAGAGAAAAGCCAAGCAAAATGACACCTTTTATTGGCTAACTAGAAAGATTATTCTAGTTAGCCAATAAAAGGTATCATTTTGTGTAGATTTTACTGAAATAAGATCAGATTTAATAAATATGTAATTTGTCAAGCAACAGATGCAATGCTTTTTACATGTTTTTTCAAGAAAAAGGAAGTTAAAATCCAGCTTGTGTCCTTCGCTGCCACTCCCCGGTGTTACACTGGGAGGCCCTGCTCCTACTCCTGACGTCATTCCCTAGACATCCGCAGAAGCCTACTTCAAGCACATGGGTCCCACCTGCTGAGCACCTCTTCAGCCCCGTCGAGTGCTGGACACATGCTCCCCTCGCTGGGACTCACACCTCACCACCCGCCTCCATCCCAAACAGCACGGCTCTCAATCCTGCCTCTTACTCTGTCTTTCCTTTAACCTCCGTTCCTTCTCTCTCTTCTTTTGTGTCTTCATCTTTTCACCATGCAGGCCCCCTTTAATGCAGAGAAACTAACTGGTCCAAGTTCAAACGTTAGCTCTGTGACTAGAGACACGCCATGTTTCTACATTTGTTTGACGAAAGCTGAATAGATAATGCAAACAAAATCATCAGAAAAGTGTGGATAATTACTGACTTACCATCATACAACAACAACAACATTAATTTCTATAGCACATTTTCATGCAAATGATGAGCTCAACGTGCTTTACAAGATGAAGAAAGGCTTATATAAAAAAGGGGGTTGAGGAAAAAAACAAAATGTGCAGGGGTTCCGAGGCCAGGGGATACCCAAAGCCCCCACTGGCCATTCTTCTTAACATAGATGATCTCAATCAGTCCTCATGGTTTTCAGTCTTCATGCGAAAGAACTTGATGATGATGGTCATACGGACATCTGGCCTTCAATCTATCAATGTAGGGGCAACATGGTGCATTTGATGAGGTGGTTGTGGCGTAAATCTCCACCACAGAGAACCAGAAAAAGAACAGCAGAGAAAGTGGTGGTTAGTATGGATTGTGGAGCCATGATATAAATGATTAATAAATGCATATACAGAATATCAGGGTTACACTGAAATGAATGAGTAGAGCAGACACAGGTATAAATAACACTGAATGCTAAAGGGCAACAGCTATGTAACGGCTATCCACTTGAGTACTTATTAACAAATAATGGCTTAAAGAATGCTTACACTAACAAAAAATGAAATATTAGCCAACAAGATTCATAAATTCATCCCAACAGTTCATCTTAAGTAATGCATTTAATTCAGAATATACATTCAAGAGAGTCTGTGTCATGACACTGTTGTACATACGCATCTACTGTAGGTGGTAAGAATTCTGTATCAGTAAACTTCTTTCTTCTATTGTCAGCACTAACACCATCATACAACAAATACAGATAGGTCCATAAATATTTGGACAGAGACAACGTTTTTCTAATTTTGGTTCTGTACATTACCACAATGAATTTTAAATGAAACAACTCAGATGCAGTTGAAGTGCAGACTTTCAGCTTTAATTCAGTGGGGTGAACAAAACGATTGCATAAAAATGTGAGGCAACTAAAGCATTTTTTGAACACAATCCCTTCATTTCAGGGACTCAAAAGTAATTGGACAAATTAAATAACTGGAAATCAAATATTCATTTCTAATACTTGGTTGAAAACCCTTTGCTGGCAATGACAGCCTGAAGTCTTGAACTCATGGACATCACCAGATGCTGGGTTTCCTCCTTTAATGCTCTGCCAGGCCTTTACTGCAGCGGCTTTCAGTTGCTGTTTGTTTGTGGGCCTTTCTGTCTGAAGTTTAGTCTTCAACAAGTGAAATGCCTGCTCAATTGGGTTAAGATCAGGTGACTGACTTGGCCATTCAAGAATTTTCCACTTCTTTGCTTTAATAAACTCCTGGGTTGCTTTGGCTGTATGTTTTGGGTCATTGTCCATCTGTATCATGAAACGCCGCCCAATCAATTTGATTGCATTTAGCTGGATTTGAGCAGACAGTATGTCTCTGAACACCTCAGAATTCATTCGGCTGCTTCTGTCCTGTGTCACATCATCAATAAACACTAGTGTCCCAGTGCCACTGGCAGCCATGCTCGCCTAAGCCATCACACTGCCTCCACCGTGTTTTACAGATGATGTGGGATGCTTTGGATAATGATCTGTTCCACGCCTTTTCCATACTTTTTTCTTGCCATCATTCTGGTAGAGGTTGATCTTGGTTTCATCTGTCCAAAGAATGTTTTTCCAGAACTGTGCTGGCTTTTTTAGATGTTCTTTAGCAAAGTCCATTCTAGCCTTTCTATTCTTGAGGCTTATGAGTGGCTTGCACCTTGCAGTGCACCCTCTGTATTTACTTTCATGCAGTCTTCTCTTTATGGTAGACTTGGATATCGATACGCCTACCCCCTGGAGAGTGTTGTTAACTTGGTTGACTGTTGTGAAGGGGTTTCTCTTCACTATGGAAATGATTCTGTGATCATCCACCACTGTTGTCTTCCGTGGACGTCCAGGTCTTTTTGCGTTGCTGAGTTCACCAGTGCTTGCTTTCTTTCTCAGGATGTACCAAACTGTAAATTTTTGCCACTCGTAATATTGTAGCAATTTCTCGGATGGGTTTTTTCTGTTTTCGCAGCTTAGGGATGGCTTCTTTCACCTGCATGGAAAGCTCCTTTGACTGCATGTTGTCTGTTCACAGCAAAATCTTCCACATGCAAGCACCACACCTCAAATCAACTCCAGGCCTTTTATCTGCTGAATTGATAATGACATAACGACGGACTTGCCCACACCTGCCCATGAAATAGCCTTTGAGTCAATTGTGCAATTACTTTTGAGCCCCTGAAATGAAGGGATTGTGTTCAAAAAATGCTTTAGTTGCCTCACATTTTTATGCAATCGTTTTGTTCACCCCACTAAATTAAAGCTGAAAGTCTGCACTTCAACTGCATCTGAGTTGTTTCATTTAAAATTCATTGTGGTAATGTACAGAACCAAAATTAGAAAAAAGTTGTCTCTGTCCAAATATTTATGGACCTAACTGCATATCCTCAGCCCTAAGGCCGGATTAAGACTCCTTAACAGGGAGTTGATCATAATTTTAACAACACAGCACACAGACCCCGGGGCGTTCAATGCAGTGCGGTATTCCTCACTCTTGATTTCAGCTCAGACTCATCACCTCTGTCGTTTTGGCATACGGATTCTTCATCAATTGTTTCATTGAGTGGTGGAGGGGGTCCCATTTGGCATATTCGGCATGCGCACATAGAACCTTGCTCATCACCTTGTGTGTGTGACTAGAAAGTAATGCCAGTCGTGATCAGTGGAAAACAAAATAATATTTCGCATTTGCAGGGAAATACGGTAGCTCTTTATGCTCATCAAATCATTTTATAACGTTCCTACCATTGTGGCTTTGAGCATTATACACCTCTTGTTTACAGTCTGATCTTAAAGAAACTCTTTGAGTAACTGTTTTATAATTTAAAGCTGTAATTACACAGAAACCCTTGTGCAAAAGTGAAAGTAATTATGGTGAAGCTAGCTTTGATAACACTTTAAGACAAATACAATTTTATTTCTAGAATTGAAATTATAGATACCCACAGTTACATTTAATAAGGTGTTTTTCCTATAGAAAATATTTTTTTGTATTTCTATACAGACTTTATTTGATGCACCTACCAAATAGAAAGCTGGTCCATAATTGCCCCCAAAATAGCTTAAAGTCATTGGACCAAAAAAAAATCTTTAATTTTCCATTTTTTTCCACTTCATACTTGTCCAGTAGGTGTGGTAAATAAGTGGATGATAGAAATCGACTCCAAATTGCTTTTTCCATCCCACCCCAGAATGCTGGAGTTGACTGACATCTGTGGACCAGAAAGGCCAAACCATTAAGCTTCTATGTGAATAATACAATTTATTATATAGTGCCTTGGTCAAGGCACGTCACAGAGTCTCAGGAGGAACAACAGGGTAAATGTAACAATGGATGCAAATAATAACCGCACAGAACACTAAAAACAGATAAATACACAAAGCATTACATAGAATGAAAGAAAATAAACCAGAGTAAAATACTAAATACAATATTAAAAAGAAAACCCTTGAACAAATAACATCATTTGTGATTTAACATCCACAGAAGTTATCCTGAGCATCTGGACGGAGAGGTAAACTGAAAGCAGGGGCAGAATGTCAGGTTAAGTTAAACGCCTTCCTAAACAGATGCGTTTTAAGTTGTTTTTTAAAAGAATGAATTGAGTTGGGTGATCTCATTAATTAAGGCCCTGACACCCATAGAGTGCCGGCCAGTGCGGGGCACAACAAGGTTACCAGAATCAGAGGACCTTAGTGGGCAAACAGGAGTGTAGCAATGGAGAAGGTCACTGATGCAGTCCAGTGCAAGGCCATTTAAAGCTTTGTAGGTTATTAATAGAGTTTTGTATTCAATCCTATAAGACACAGGGAGCCAGTGGAGGCGAAGCTGGATGGGTGGGATGTGCTCGCTGTTGCTGGTTTGTGTAAGGAATCTTTCAGCAGAGTTCTGAATCAGCTTGGAGCTGTGATAGAAGATTAGAAGGGACACCTGCCTGTAGGGAGTTACAATAGTTCATGCAGGATGTGTTAAAACAACATTTGAAAAGGAGAAGAATGAGCAAACACAGGATATGTTATAGAAGGTGGAAGTAAGAAGGTTTCTTATTCCTGGAATCATTCGCAAGGAGCGTTGTTCTTTAGAAAAATTCTCTGTTGATATCAAGAGACACATTGTATCAGCAATGATATTCAGATGTGCTATTTCATTCAAGCTTTACTTCAGTGGTGTCATGTGTCCCAGACGGCTGGGAACCCCATCCAGCCGGGATGCCTGGACAGTCCCCGAGATGGACGATACCTCCCCTGGGCCACGAGAGGGCAGCCGCCCGGGTCTGCTTGTGGTCCACTGGACCGGAGCTGGGACGCTCTTCCCTACCGGAGGACGTGACCACCACCAGGGTGCGCCCAGAAGGTTATGAAGTCCTGGATGGCAGCACTTCCGCCACACCAGGAAGTGCTGCCGGAAGAATTCCCAGAGGCAACCGGAGTGCTTCCAGGGGCTCTCTTGACACTTCTGCCACACCAGGAAGTGTCGTCAGGGGGAGCACCTGGTGCTCATCCAGGTCAGTATAAAAGGGGCCACCTCCCTCCAGTAGATGAGCCAGAGTTGCGAGGAAGGAGATGAAGAGGAGGGGAGAGGAGGTCAAAAGAGAAAGGAGAAGAGAAAGAGAAAGAAGAAAGAGTTGGTGAAGGAAGGCATTGTGGTGGCTGAAAGAAAATAAAGAAGTGGGTTTTGGACATTCTGGTGTCTGTCTGTCTGTGTCCGGGAGTATGCTTTCCACACATGGAATAATAAGGTGTGCAGCACCAATCCACCACCAGCTTACATCGTTGACACTCCGCAAGGATGGAAATGTCATCAAGAACCCAGGTTTTATCAATGTTACTTTAGACAATCTAGGTGGGTCTAAGTTTGTTGGGGAGGCAGCATGAAAAAATAAGAACACTAAGAGGCTGGACAAGCTGATGAAGATGGCTGGCTCAGTGCTGGGCAGAACTGTGGACTAGTTGGGAATTGTGGTGGAAAGATGGACGGAGAGTAAGGTACAGGCCATCCTTGACAATAGCAGTCACCCCCTCCACAACTTTTTGGTGGGTCAGAGAAGTAGAGCAGAACACTTTAGAAGATCATTTGTTCCTACTGTGGTGAGATTTTATAATGTTGTCAATACAAGTGATTCATAACCTGCTCAAGGGTTTGTTCCTGCCTTGTGCCCTATGCTTTCTGCAATAGGCTTCAAAATGTCCTGTAACCCTGGTCTGCATTAAGCAGGTTAGAAAATGACATGATATTATGAGTTATTGTGTTCAGATTGATGGAAAAAAATTCAAATTTGTCCATTTAAAATCATATCTACAACACAGTAATGGGTGCAGAAAGTAAAGCGGTCTCAATACTTTTTGAATCCACTGTATGTGTGCATGTATTTATTGTATTCCCCCTCATTCAGCCTGACTGCTGCTCGTGTACCACACATGTTGATAACTGCAGCTACTGAAAAGAGTAGATAAATGTAAACATCTCGGATCAGTGGTAGCCCAAGATGGAGAATTAGATGCAGAGATAACCCACAGAGTGCAGTGCTGGTGGAAAAACTAGAAGAAGGCATCAGGATTATTGTATGATCAAAGAATTAAGGTGAAGGTTAAAGGTCAGGTGTTTGAGGCCAGCAATGATGTATGGAGCATAAAGTTCTTCTCAGGTATGTTCTACAACTCCAAGCTGAGAGAGGGAACTGCAGCTAACTGCCTTGTCTTCTTTTTCCTCCACAGCACAGAGAAACTGCCCAGTGAGGGTAACTGATTCCACCCCTTCCAGTCCATGGGTCATAAAAATGAAACCACATGAAGGGAGACGTCACTTCTGGTTCAAGCGACCTAAGGAAAGGAAATCCACATCCTGCTCACGAAATTCTTATAATATAGCCCTTAAACTAGCCCAAGTGTTACTGAGCGGCCGTTTTGTTATTCTATTTTGAATGCTATAAGTAAACGGGGAGAGCCGGGTTGGCAAGCGCACCCCAAAATTCAGTTTTATCCGACGACCACAAAGAAGCATCAGATGCAAGGCATGAATCAGCTCTAGACAGGCCAGGATTTCAACACATCTATTCCAAGTCAATTTAGATGTTCTTTCTCCAAAACATAAAGCAATATTCAACTGGGGGAAATATCCAGGATCAAAGAGACACTGAGAGATTCCAAGAGAATAATAATAAGAAGAAAGCATTGTTTGTCATACTTTGAATGCAAAATCCTAAAATCCCATTAATGACCTATAAAGTGATGTGACATGATGTATGGAGCGTAAAGGGAGTGCAGGAGAAGAAGTTAGAATGTTGTGATAAAAAGACAGAATAAGAAATAAGACAGTCAGAGGTACAACAAAAGTGGGAGAGACATCAAAGAAAATACAGGATGAGGAGAAATAATGAATACGTATGCAAAAGAGTTTTGGGAATGAAGTACAGAGGATGAGGAAGCGAGGAAGGCCAAAGCAGAGGTGGATGGACAACATAAAAGAAGACCAGAAGAAAAAGGGCCTGACTGGTGAGGAGATGCAGGACTGAGCTGTTTAGAGAAGGTCGATCAAGCACATCAACCTCACATAGGGGTGGGAAAAGATGAAGAGGAAGAATAGGACTACTTTTAAGCAAACACTGAAAAACATTTTGAGTTATGTTTACTAGATAAAAAGATCTTATTTAAATTATTGTAATTGCTGTAATTATTTCTTTTAAATAGAATGTCAACTTCGCCAGAACAGCTTCTGCCCTTCAAGTTTAGCATGAAGGCCTCCTCAGAAGCTGTGGCCCCTAATATAAAACCATTGAACTAAACTAATGATTACATTCATTATTTAAAAGCATAAATAATTAGTTAAATATTTAACAGGGCATCTACAATAAGAACATAGCATGATGGCGCAGTGAATCTCGTGCAATCCCATTGATCTTCCGTCTTGGTTTCAAATCCTTTGCCCATTTGTGGTTTGTGTGAAGCCTGGATGGTCTTTCTGTGACCGCCCAAGTTTTTCCTAAAAATATGTAGAGTTAAGCAAATTGGCAACTCTCACGTGGATAGTCTTCAGCAACTATGAATCGGTGCATACAGATAATATAGGATGGATGGAAAGATGGATCTTCAGGAGGTACCCACGTTCAATTAACTGTTTCTACTTTAAAATTGTGTAGTTTTAAATAATAAACCCCGGTAATGTTTTTCATCCCTCACTGAGATATTGCATTTACTCAACACAGTTTTCCCTTAACACCTTAATTGGACCCAATTAACCCAATTGCCAGGTCGAAAATGTTTTTTGTTTTCATTAAAAATACATAAAAAGCACACAGGTATAATGAAATTACAAAAATAAACTAATGAAATGGAATGGAAGTCGATTAAATATTACAAATGCTGAATTGCAAATAAACACATAGACTTCTTTAAAATTGTTATTTTTTTCTGCTGACTGCATAAAATTCAACTTCAAATTAAGTTAAGAACAAAACAGTGTAAACCCTTTACAACTGTATAGGTTATTTTGCATTAGTGTCCCTAAATTCAGTGTAACTTTATGTCAGATAAATAGTAATTTGTATTTTAATACAATATTTAATGTAATAGCATTTAATATAATAACAGAAGAATTGTATAAAAAAGCATGGATTTTGACCTAGATATAAAAGAAAGGCGTAAGGGGACCCCTGAAGTGTTATACATGTACAGCCATCATTCAAAAGCAGAGCCTCATTATGAATGCTATAGGTTAGATCTTGCCAGATGGTTATATGGTGAATTATCAAGCATTGCAGAACACTGCACTAAACCCCCAGGGCTTACAAATGACCTCTATGTGGTGTGTGAATCGTTTTTGGAGGATTTTAATTATGTTTTCCTTAGAAATAAAGAGCAATTTTCATTATTTGTACCCAACAATTATTTGGAATCCATGTATTGTAGTTTACTACCAAGAAAAATTTCACTGTGATTATATAAATAGTTTTTTATTTTCATCCATTTTGGGTACCCACTTTATATGAGGCAGCATTAGAGGAAATAAAAGGTATCACGCATGTGTGTCAGAGGGTCACCCTCCGAGTTCTTCACAGGAATGTTATACAACCCCACACTGAGAGGTGCAATGCAGCTAACTGTCTTGTCTTCTGTTTCCTCCACAGTGCAGAGAAACTGCCCAGTGAGCGAAACGAACTCCGTCCCTTCTGGTCCCTGAGCCATAAAAGCAAGGCCACCTGGAGGGAGGCGACTCTTCTGGTTCAAGCAAACTAAGCAGAGGAACTCCACAGCCTGCTCACGAAATTCTTATAATAGCACTTAAAATAGCCCAAGGGTTACAGGGCAACCATTTTGTTATTCCATTTTGAACACTATTGCTCATTGTTTTGTTTTCTAAAAAGTAAATGAGAATAGCCAGGCTGGCATGCGTACCCCAAAATTCACTGTTTTATCAGCTTGTTATTTGCTCAGACGGCCACAAAGGCTATTCCAGAAGCATCAGATGCAAGGCATGAATTAACTGTAGACAGGCTAGGATTTCAACACAGGGAGCATTCACATCTGTTCCAAGTCAATTTATGTTCTTTCTCCAAAACACAAAGCAAAGATTCAACTGGGGGAAAAAAGTCCAGATTGCAAGAGAATAGTAAGAAGAAGAAGGAATAATAATATGAAGAAAGCATTGTTTGTCATGCTTTGAATGCAAAATCCTAAAATCCCATTGATGACCTATAAAGTGATGCTGAAAAGTTCTCAGGAACTGGAAGCATAACTGAATAAGATGTATGGAAATGGGTAAGGCGTACATGAGGCAAGCTGATTTATGCTATCTACAACCCCAGTTCTAAAAAAACTTGGGACGGTAGAGAAAATGCTAATAAAAGCAAAAAAAAAAATTTTATTCTGATTACCCCGCACTGTATTGAATGCACTACGACAACACCTCATTTGATATTTTACCTTGTGAATTTAACATTTTTTTGAAAATATACACTTGTGTTAAATATGACGACTGCAAAACAGTTGGGACAGTTGAGTGATTTCCACTGTGTTCTGACGGTGCGGGTCCACTCCATGCTACTGGGTACTTCTGGGAGCCTTTTGAACCCGCTACCACCAATAACATAACCAAGGGATGAGCCGGGCAAATGAGGACACTCGCATATTGCAAGGGGTACATGCAAAGGTCTAACAGTGCTTTTATTAACAACAAAGTCAAACAAACAGGTGCTCAAAAGTGCAGTGTTGAAAATTCAATTATAAATAATCCATAAAACAAAGTGCTATGGAATCTGAAAATAACTCCATACACAATCCATTAAAACGAGGTTAAAGTCCTAGGTAGGAGTATACCCTTTAAAATCAAGTCCCCGGTGATTCCCTTTTAAAATGGACATCCACCTGGCTTACTCAGATTAGGTCTCGCAGCCCAGACAGACATCAAAAAAACAGGATCAGCCGACCTTCTTCCATGAGCCTGGGACCCTGTTGTCCCAAAGCTCCCAGCAGGTCTCCCAATCCAAACCCAGGCTACATGGCTGCAACACGGATCCCCATCCGAGCCTCCTCTCTCCAAGTCCTGCCACCTTCCCGGACTTACATGGGAGCAAGGGCTGAGTCACTTCAACTCCCAGAGTCACTCAGCTGGAGTGGCCCCTTCAGCTCCTGCGTGTTGCCACACGCTCCCCTGAGGGGCTCTCCTCACGGCTGCCTGTTTCCTCTCTCTCTCGCTTGCTCATTCGCTCTTACACCGGCACTCTCCCGTCTTCCTGTCTGAATCTCTCTCCCATCTTTTTAACCTCCTCATCTTTTTCTATTCCTTCCATTTCTTTTTCTGCTTCTGTCCCGTGCAGGCTCCTTTTATTCTTCCTTCCTAATTGGGCATGGGTACGTTGCGCCACCCCTTCCACCCACTTGGAGTTTGATTATTTAATTAAAAAAGGACCACTGATTTCCTGTACCACGTGTGTAACCTCACATTTCTTTTAATAGCCCTTACTAAGCACTTGAGCATTGAAGACACAAGTCGGTTAAGTTTAGCAAGCAGAATATTCTGTCATTCATTTATGTAGGTGCAGAATTGCACAGGGCCTTCATTACTGTATTTTGTGCTTCATAATGCGCCAGACAGGTCAGGACTGCTGGCAGGGCCTAATCTCATACCCACACTCTCTCCTTGCACTTATAAACTGGACAGAATGTGGTAATGATGTTGTCCTGCTTGAAAAATGCAGGAATGTCCCTGGAAAAGGTATGCATGGTAATACATGATGTCAGCATTGTTGTTTACTGTCAACATGTCAACTGATCATTCTGCGTGATTCAATGTTTGATGAATGGTTCGATACGGTGAAGTAAATCATCAGAATTAAATGCTGACATGTGAATGTCTTCATGGTGCTTTTCTTCATCCATTTCTCGCATAGGTGATACAAGTGTCGCATATTCTCCATCATCTTCTTCTTCATCTTTCAGCTGCTCCCGTTAGGGGTTGCCATAGCAGATCATCTGTTTCCATATCTTCCCGTCCACGTCATCTTGCTCTGTTACACCCATCACCTGCATGTCCTATCTCAACACATCCATAAACCTTCTCTTAGGCCTTTCTCTTTTCCTCTTGCCTGGCAGCTCTATCCTTAGCATCCTTCTCCCAATATACCCAGCATCTCTCCTCTGCACATGTCCAAACCAATGCAATCTCGCCTCTCTGACTTTGTCTCCCAACCGTCCAACCTGAGCTGACCTTTTAATGTCCATCCATCCATCCATTTTCCAACGCTGGATCCGAACACAGGGTCACGGGGGGTCTGCTGGAGCCAATCCCAGCCAACACAGGGCACAAGGCAGGAACCAATCCCGGGCAGGCTGCCAACCCACCGCAGGACGACCCTCTAATGTTGTCATTTCTAATCCTGTCCATCCTCATCATAATGACACAACATAGTGTATTTAAAGGTCTCACATACTAACTTCTGTGTCACTGTTTCTGTCTTTTTTTTTCTTCACAACAGCATCAGAATGCAAAGAATTTTTATTTTTAACATCTTCCTTCCCTCAACTCACAACACAGCGAAACCGGACATTTTTTCTTACCGTGATGATTTCTCGCACTGCCACCAGGTGGAATCCTCCAGATTTACTTAAAGTACGCACACAAGCATAGTCAATACACTACTTATGTAGCAGCAGCATCCTCAAGCTCACGCGTCAAGTAGCGTTAAGTATATCCCTGGCCTTAAGGAGCAGTCAGGTCTTTTTAATGTGATGAGACTCTTTAGCCTGGCTGTCCCGTTCGAAAACACCAAGCCTTGAGATATGCGAGCTGCATTCCTAGTAACAGTGCCACAACTTTTAGATCCCCACAGATGTTCCAGGTGTAGCTGTTGTACTCAATATGTATACTTATAAAACGGCCTGTTGATCATAAAAATAGGCGATTGCAATGCAATGGCACATGATAGGAAAATTTAAAAGTGATTTTTGTGATCAGCAAGGCCAGAATCCAAAGAAACACCTAAAAGTGTTCAGGAAGCAAAATCTTTGTTGTCCAGTGTAATGAGTAAATAATTCTGAAATGCTACAGTATGCGTAATGGAAAATGTACTTAGAGATTTGCTGTGGCAGTTGCAGAGCTTTTCCGTATTTATACAGCTCAGCATCTGTAAAGTAATGAATATGCAGCAGTAACTTAATTGGGGGCATTTATTTTAAACTATAAACCTGTGGGATTGTTGAAACTGAGCCAGATCCCATCCAGATGAGCCACACCTAACTTCCATAATCATTTTCAGCTGACACAGGTTGGAACCAAGTTGTTCAGAACAACAAAATCCTAAACATGCAGCTCAGAATAAATCCTGAGCACCTGAGTCTATAATTAATAGAGAAGCTTATTATAGGTTGTACCGCAAGATGTGCTCAGCACAATTATTATTTTTTATTATGATTCAGTAAAAAGGGGAACACAGGTTTTTACTGGGTCCATAATATCATATTCATTTTTTTTTTACTTAATGGTAAGCTTTTTGTTCATGTTTAACATCAGGACTACTTTGTATCTTTAAACAGGGCTTGGTCTGACAACTGAAAAAACCTCAGGACTTCAGACCACTTGAGAGGGAAAAACATAAAAACATTGCCACTAAAAGTGCATTCTCATTATGGGGCGAGAAGGAGAGCATGCCATATAGCAGTGTCTGTCATATTTCCCTAGTGTAACACGGTGTCAAGACCATGCAGATTGTGCGTGAGACCCTGAAACAGACACGCATCAACACTGCCGGCTACAGTACCTGTCCAAGTCGTTCTGTTTGTGCAGACAGACAGGCTCACCCAGGGGATGTTCTCTGAGCCAAGGAATTAAAAAAAAGAAAAAGAAAGAAAAAAAAAAAGCTTAACTCTTTCCTGTCAGCTCATTACGGAAAGCATCTTAGTGCCCTATTCTATAGATTTTACAATAAGTGTGAAATATGTGAAACAGAAAATGAATCTTTCATCCTTGTCACTGCTGCAGGAGAGTGGGCACTAGAAACACAAAATATCTAGTTCAGTTCTGAAAATGAATCACTTTAAAACAGCTAATATAATCTCTTTGAATAATAAGCTCCAATAACAGTATCAGTTCATGCTGTATGTGTAAGTTAGTAAGATGAATGAAACAATGAAGCCACCATATGAACACTTGCAATGACATAAATATTTAAGAATGAGATTTATAGACTGATATACCGTATATACTCGTGGATAAGTTCTCCCATTGATAAGTCAGGGCTTGATTTTATCGTATAATTTCTGGTATTTTATAATGTCAGTTGTATAAGTCGAATGCGGAAAACTCATGCTATTGGTCCAAGAGATTATTATATGCTAATGCCCGTCCACCTGAGAGAGTAACCACGGAGCACACCACCTTTTTTTTTCTATGTATTTTGCCTACGTGAGCACACGGTAAAACCCGAACTATTCCGAAGCAACATTTGCACTGATTTGTGTTTTTTTGTATCTCACTCCCTCATACACCTTTATCGTAACAGCATCCCTTATCTACGATGGAGCGTTCGATCAGAAGAAAATCTGAAGCTGGTTTTGAAGTAGCGAAAAAATTGATAACTGCGCTGCTGCAACAAAATTCAATGCATCTGCAAAACTAATGTGAGATTGGAGGAGGCAAGAACATGTAAAAAAAAATGTAAGTGTCGCATTTTTGAACAGGCATATAAGTCGGGTTCTGATTTTATGATCAATTTTTTGGGTTTCAAGACCCGACTTATACATGAGTATATACGGTATTTAATTTCTTCATTACTTGTATACATGCCACTACAAAAACTGGCAAGTGGGTGGAAAGATTCTGTTGTCATATTAGATGGGCCAACGCAGACTCTGCTGTAGGTTGACCAGGATGACTGACTCTGCGGTGGGCTGGCGCTCTGCCCGGGGTTTGTTTCCTGCCTTCCACCCTGTGTTGGCTGGGATTGGCTCCAGCAGACCCCCATGACCCTGTAGTTACAATATAGTAGGTTGGGTAATGGATGAATGGATGGATGGATGTTACTGACTGCGGTTTTTCTGTTTTGACTACTCAGCTGCCACCTGACCATACTTCAACAATGAATTTGTGGACTGATGTTGTTGGGTTCCATTTATGTTAATCAGGGGTCCATTTGCTGAGAATGATCAATTTTAGTGAATAGCTAAAAAGACAGAGAGTGGCATAGGTAAAGAATGAATGCGTTTTGTGAGGACTACTTTGTATCTTTATCTACTTTGTAATGATATTATTGTATTATCATTACAATAATAATACAGTAGAACCTCGGGTCACGACCATAATTCATTCCAAAACTCTGGTCGCAACCCGATTTGGTCGTGACCCGAAGTAATTTTCCCCATAGGATTGTATGTAAATACAATTAATCCGTTCCAGACTGTACGAAATGTATGTAAATATATTTTTTTAAAGATTTTTAAGCACAAAAATAGTTAAATATACCATAGAATGCACAGTGTAATAGTAAACTAAATGTAAAAACATTGAATAACACTGAGAAAACCTTGAACAGAGAAAACTAACATTGCAAGAGTTCACGCTGTTACAGCCTTACGAACTGCTCGCTGTAAACACTTTTTTTTAATGAGTTTTAAGCACAGGGAAAAAAATGAACATTTGAAAAATCCTTAATTTATACAAAAACTAACCATAAACAACCAAGAAAACTAACCTTGCATGATTTGAGTTCTGGCATGAAGGAAGTGAGGTGGAACTGGGTGGAGAGGAGGTTACAGTTTTGAGGTCAGGACACCCACAGGGGTGTTTGGGAGATGGAGTCCAGGAATGCAGCCCTATCGGGGTCCCTACATACCGACAAAGAGCACTCTCATGGAAGAACCTCTCTACTTTCTTAATGGCCCAGTAGTGCTTCCTGGAAGACATGGCATGGCACCAGAAGAATTCCCGGGTCTATCTTAAAAGGAGCCCAAAAACTCACATCGGAGAGTCAGAGTCCGGAGGCAGTGGGCAACTCTCAATGGAAGAATTGTGTACTTATTGTATAATTGTGGACTATTTATGGAAAGGTGATTGAGAAGAAGTGTATTGGAGAAATAAATATCTCTTATTTTATTCCAGTAATGTGTTGGGTATTGCCCTGCGGTGGGCTGGCTCCCTGCCCAGGGTTTGTTTCCTGTCTTGCACCCTATGTTGGCTGGGATTGGCTCCAGCAGACCCCCGTAGTTAGGATATAGCAGGTTGGATAATGGATGGATGGATGGGTGTTGGGTATTACTGTGTCTTGGGTTGGGGGCTGATTTTTGCCCCTTGTGGGCACAATTACTTTATATTGCATGCTTTCTGCCAAACAGATGGCCAGAAAATCCTTCCAACTATGCCAATTGTGACTGGTGCCATGCCATGTCTTCCAAGAAGCACTCAAGAAAGTATGGAGGTACTTCCCCCGGACAGCACCCTCCATCGGTACATAGGAACCCCAACATGACTGCATTTCTGAACCCATCTTCCAAGCACCCCTGTTGGTGTCCTGAGTGGGTTGACATACAAGGACCACTGCCACCTGGCATATGGGGGATGAAACAGCTCCTGACTCTCGGCTTCCGCTGGCCCATCTGTTATAACAAAGTTATTTCTCAGTCCCGCCGGCCAGTTTGCTTCTTGTTCTGGATGACCTGTTCTGAAGTGCAGGTGGCACTCTACTTCTTTGTTGACTGCTCCCTGGCACAGACTGTAGGAAGCAAAAGAAAAGGCACAGAAAAGAAAACATGTACATGATGCCAATATCTTGTCTCAGATTTACTTTTTGGGAAAACACAAATATGTATTTGATGATATGATCTCTAAACTAGACCAAAAATATTAGATACGCTTGTCCTGCTGATCATGCCGTCTCATAAGTGCATGCCAGGTGCAAAGGAAGCAATGCTGCTGAGCTTAAACATGTTCAATAGATAGCAAAAATTTTATTCTAAAAAGTTCCTATCAATTTAGGAATATTAGAAAAGTAAACATTTTATTGCATATGTTATTTTTAAAAGACGGCTGTTGAACCTCAGTTTATTTTCCATAAAGCAGTTTAAAGGTTTAAAGATAAGTAATGTTGCAAATCATTTGCATCATTTGTTTTTTGTGTTGAGGATAGTATGTGCTCATTCTTTTCATGTCACTTTTACAAGGATGCTTAACCCTTCATCATGTAATGACTGTTTTCGACTATGTCACATGGAAATGCCAATCGAATGCCAGAGCCTGCTGAGTGCTCAAAGAACCAGAGATTTGGTGGGCAGGGCCCACCCCAATGGGATTGACAAGCAAAGCAAGCAGGGGCAGAGCCCCCTAGTTGATGTTATAATCTTACAAAAAAAGATGTGTTGAAGTTGCTTTCTTATCTGTCATTAATAAAACATCAAGCATTAAGAATAAAAAAAAAAAAACTGTTGTGCATTAAGTCGCATTTCCAGAAGGCCTCCATTCTGTCTTTCGGTCTGTTGGAAATGTTACTCTGAGGCACCATTCTGACGTGAAAACACTCATCCCCTGTAATATTTATTTTAAATGGATTAAAATGACTGAATTCAAGGAATTTTTCACATTTTTTCGTGCTCATTTTAAGTGGAATAACATACAAATGCATCTTTGCTGCTGAACATAATAAGATTTCCATAAGAAAATCTTATTAATCTGTTTAACATATTAAGAGATCACTGTAAACACATTTAGCGGTTTATTTTTTCAACATTTTACTTCAAAGCCTTTATGTAATATTAAAATTTGGGACATGCGTCTTTAAACATTACCCCTTCTGCAAAAAGAACTATTAGTATTTTCTGTCTAAAATTACAGTGTATGCAGTTGTCGAATAATCTTTCATAATATTTCATATTAATACAGAAAATGAAAACGAAATGTCTGGTTAACAAGCCTGCAATTTAGATATATTCATACATGCAAAATGTGCTTAGACTGCAACAGCGCTGCCAATTTATTATCTCGTACCCATAACTTTTTACTTTATGTTTGGAAAATGATTGCGTCTTATGCATATGATAATTGGGTTATGCAAATAAGTGAAAACGTTGCGCACACAGCATAATGATGCACACCCTCTTAGGCACAACTTCCTCTCTGCTATTTATGACTTTTTATCGCTTGCATGTAAGCATCATATGGGAAAATGATGAAAGGCACCTAAGGAAATAATAAGTTTGAGCAACAAGATAATTATGTCATCTGCATAAGGTAATAAGTTGCAAGACCAAGTTAATAATGTATAAATCTAATATATACAGTATTTCATATTGATTGTCTCCCCTCTGGACTTTATAATGGCAAGGAACAGGTATAAATTGTATACTAATAACAATGGATCTTATTTAGGAGCGTCAGCAGTGCAGCGGTTAGCACTGCCACCTCACAGCTGGGCATTCGACTTCTTTAAAAGGTGCCCCACATGACTGAATGGACAGAGAAGTCACCGATTAAACTGACAGATGGAAGAACTAAACAAACCTTGAACGCCTGAACTTAACAATCTGTTTAATTATAGGTTTCTTGGTGAGCCAGTTGCCTCCTGGTGGTCTCAGTATAGGATGACTGTTGTCATGCACATGAGGTAAAGTGGGGGACAGCTTGGGGGTCACGCACGGTTTCAAACTTGTGTCATGCAAGCGCACCACAGGGTTCCCCGACAAGCTCAGCCCAAGTAAGCAGTACCACTCCCAGGCAAGAGGGGGCGCTGTCAGTAACGGTCTCATCTCCTTTATTTGCAGCCCAGAAAATGCACCTAGTAAGGTTCAACGGAAGTCTCACCCCTTCCAGTCCTGGGCACATAAAAAGCGGAATCCCAGTGAAGGTGGCATCATTCTTAAGTGGACCACAGAAGAAGGAGGAACTCAGAGGAGCATTACTTCATTTGGCTTACACTTACTTTGTTAGTGTTTACTGCTGGGACTATTTCTGTGACTATTTTCCTTTTATTCTGTGTTCAGAAGTAAATGGGGTTACCAAGGTGTTACCCCTTATTTTCACACTGTTTCGTCTGCCTCTTTTCAGCCGGTCACACTTTTCTTCCTCCTCCAGCTGTATAGTGGAGGAGGAGGAGCCCTCCAAAGAGCTGTGACGAAGGTTTTGGTCGCCTTTGTGGACAGCACATTCACATTGAGACTAGAGTTTGCTAAAATGTGACACTCCAATTGCAAGCTATGGTCTCAATGTGAATGTGCTTTCTACAACGGCAAAGAGCACATTCACATTGAGATCACAGCTTCCTGAAATGTGACCTTTCACCCCGGAAACCCCACCCCTTCTGGTCATCCCAGAAGCAACATAACTGGAAGTCGGCATTCATTCATCGGACCACATCTACCGATGCCAGACTGCCTGCAGAAGTAATCAAAGCCAGATCACTGAAATGATCTCAAACAACTCTATTTGTCATTCCTTTTAAGTTTCTCGTATAAGAAGTATAGTGAAAGTATTGTAATCGTCCAAAGATTCGATATCGAGAGTTTGATGAATCTTGACGTTTTAGACTTCCCTGACTTTCTCATATGTAAAGTATAGGGAAAGTATTGGAATCCTCCAAAAATACAATTTTGAGATTTTGATGAATCTCGAAATTTTAGACCTCCCTGAGTCCGAAAATACCATTTTTGGAATTATGTCTGTGTGTGTGTGTATATAAACACGATAACTTGAGTACGCTTTCACTTAGGTCAACCAAATTTTGTATAAAAGTATTAGGTACAAAACGTAGATTTCTATCAACTTTTGAGCTATTTCCACTAACCAGAAGTGATACTTTACCTTTTATTCAGGCATCTGCAGAGTCCGATTTATTCAACTTTACTTTTATAATAATTGTTTAATATATTATTAATTTGATTTGATTTGTTGTTGATCATTCTTTAATGTACATATTATAAAAATATAGTCATTGTCTTGCAGTTTACTCCTCAAATATCCATCCCCATATCTGAGTATACGAGAAAGTCTTGGGGAGACCACTCCTGATTTTTTCATTTTTCATTCAGTTTATTAGCATCATTGCTATTAATTGGGGCTCTCAGTGGGGACTCCATCATTTTATTTTTTTCGTCTTTCCTTTTGTTCCACACTGTCTTGGATCCTGTTTTCTTCAAACAATTTCAACTTGGTGTTCGGAAAGGTGGAAATAACAGAGCAAAACAGGACAGGGGTTTCACGGAAAAACAGTGCTGTCGTTCACAGGGAAGATGCAGTAGAATTTGATCACATTATCCTCAGGCCCACAGTTCATGAAGTGAAGTCTACAAAGACGGTCCAGGGACCTCCTGTGTACGCATAAAAAGAGGCTTGAAATGTGCGTACGCAACTTCCCATGCAAACGTCAGGATTTAAAAAAGAACACTTGATAGGGGAACGCATGTATATTTACGGTAACGCTGAACCACGAGTGCACAACATTTGAGAGAAACTGGGAAATGATGACACGCTTAGTAAAGTAGGGAAATGCAGCCAAACAAGCTAAATATCCATCCATCCATTTTCCAACCCGCTGAATCCAAACACAGGGTCACGGGTTCTGCTGGAGCCAATCCCAGCCAACACAGGGCACAAGGCAGGAACCAATCCCGGGCAGGGTGCCAACCCACCGCAGGACACACACAAACACACACACACCAAGCACACACTAGGGTCAATTTAGAATCGCCAGTCCACCTAACCTGCATGTCTTTGGACTGTGGGAGAAAACCAGAGTACCCAGAGGAAACCCACGCAGACACGGGGAGAACATGCAAACTCCACGCAGGGAGAACCCGGGAAGCGAACCCGGGTCTCCTAACTGCGAGGCAGCAGCGCTACCACTGCACCACCATGCCGCCCTCCAGCTAAATATGCATATTTATAATATTATTACAATATATTACAATAATGCCTCAGTGATATGAATTTTTATATTACAATTCATGCCACCCACCCATTATTTTATTGTGTGTTGTAAAGGACAGTCAGTATTCTTACCGGCAGGAACGTCCTTGAGGTGGAAGGACAGGGGGAGATGGCTTACACAGGGCTTTGTCTCCTCCAGAACACTAGATGGCAGCAAGTCCAGGTTCAGATCCCTGCATGAGTGCCCACAAAGCATGCCAGGTATTGTAGTCCCAGGGGACAGCCTTGTTGGGCCTGGTGTGGGCTGCCAGGGAAAGCTGTGGGATTTAGGACTCGCTACTCCATAGGGCTCCAACCACACCTGGAAGTACTTTGGAGCTGCAGCATCATGTCACCGGAAACACTCCCAGGAATTAGATAAAAGGAGCTGCCTGCCTAACATGGACGAGCCAGAGTTGCAGCTGGACAACATTCGACTGGAGGCGTCCCAGTGTGGTGGAGAGAAGGGGAGAGAGAAAGAAGAAGAAACACAGTGTTTAATTGTTATACAAGGAATTTGTGTAATAAAAGCCCTTTTATTTCAATCTGGGACAGTGTGTGTATGTTCTTGCTTGGGGTTTGGGGTTTTGTGGCAGCCAACCACCTTCACAGTATTAATATGACATACATTTTACAACTCAAAAGTGATGAATATAAAGTATAGACTGTATTTTAGTACACTTTTATGAGGAGCAATGTTGTGCATTTACACTGAAGAGCTTTAATGTCAGCTTATATCAGTTACCTGTTGTCCCTTCTCAGGTCAGGAATATCTCAGCCAAGTTTCACTCCATCATGAAGCCCTTAGTTGACTGAGGAGGCAGTACATTCAGTTTAAGAATCATATGGTATGGGTGTACATAAGCATAAAATATTTTGTCAACATAAAAAGGCAATTTGTGGCAGCGTCCGGTTCTTCTAATGTAATCGAATCACTTATATTGCAGTAAGGGCATCTAGTGAGAATGAAGCTGCTATTTTTCAACCGCAAACTGTTACTTCCATTAATGCACAAGTTATATGTGATACCAAGATGAGACTGGCAAATATCACGTCTCTGTGTCCCGGGTTAACCCAACCCGTGACTCATTTATATTATGGCAAACTAGCTCTGGCAGACGTGATGGTGATGTATGTGGTGGTTGGCTTGCTGGTAAGGTAACAGACTGACCTCTGACCTTTTCACATGTTCTATACTATTCATTGTATCAGCAATCATATCATTACATATGCCGGACATTAGCAGCTACCCGCCCAGACACTGGCACCATACATCTTTTCTGGACCTCCAGAATAAACAGGAGAGGTGCTATAACGCAGTGCATGATCTTGCACACTCAGATGCGGTGGAGGGGTCTTAACACGTCAGGACTGTGGCTGCTCTACTAGCCAAAGAACATCTGCAGCATCACGATTGCATATGTATGAGGTTGATTAGCATTGTGGAGCATTCACAAACGCACATTTACCAGGTGATTGAGAGATTAAGGGTAAGCTGTGTCAAAATGTACGTACGCCAGGTTTTATAAATCTGATTTTCCCTTGTTTTGCTGTGCGCATATTTTCACATCCTTCTTTCCTCAAACGGCAGGATGTGCTGTTTTGGCTAGTAATCTCCCTTTGACCATAAAGTTGCCTTACTGTTTTGCTCAGCAGAGGCCCCATTTATAAAAATAATTCTGAAGAGAATATTCCTTTAACAATTTATCAATGTCATATAAGTCTACAAATGCAATACTGCATCTCGTCATTAAAACAATACAGATCATCTGACAATGTATAAATCTTATTATTCCAAAATTTCTGAGAGTTGTCATAATTTAATTTGCTCTGTCTGGCAAGCACAGTTTATGAAGTATTTAGATATGAACAAGTGGGTCAGTGCGAACAGAGGTTATGAAAGATTGAACATACTACTTTAATCATGACGGTTAGCCAAAACACTCGTAAATTAACAATGGATCTTAAAATGGCGTGTATGATGTTTTGGGCATTGCAATGCTTTCACGAAATACACCCAGATTTAGTTGAGCATGAATTCCATTTTTCAACTAATAATGATTAAATCAAAATAATCATTTTTAACTACTAATTAAAATAATAAAAAACAAATCAGCAGATATATTACATGTTAATAAGGTACAATGCGCAAGAAAGCAATGATCAGATGAAGAAGCTCTGCTGTATTGGTTTCATTCTTCTTCTTTTAGTATCAAGTCTACTACTAAGGCCTGGGCTTCACATGCAAATAAAGTCGAACAGCAATATTGTAATTTACTTTTGAGCTTTCATTCCAATGGTTTTATCCTCAGCTTATAATCATGTTGTGTAGTAATTCATATCAGCAATCTTTATTTGACCAACTTTTATACTCTTCAAAAATTTTACAAAATGAAATTATGTGTGACCACTCAGAAACTTTTAACTTCCTTTTGATCAAAGATGATTAAACTCTTACAGTCAGTTTAGTTATCGTTTTGTGTTTTTATTTGCAATCGTTTAAAAGAAAAGAACAATTGTAATTAAAAAAATGGTAATCGACAAAAAGGAACAGATGAATTTCAGTGTTCTGCATAATTATTGTGTTTGTCTTTTTTATTCATTCATGCCACCTTCACAATAGACTTGACGACCTAGAAATCGTGGTGTATGTCATTCTGATTATCCTACTAAAAGAAAAAGAACGTTAAACAAAGATGGGCTTAAATTTACAACCGCACATCCTGGCAGCTAGTATTATTTCAACCGTAAAATTACTATGTGCTGACAGTGATAGTTAATCCAAAGGAGGCATTCAGCGTCTGATAATGAGCATCAATCATGACAGTGCTATGGCACAGAAGTTTTAAGCAGTGTGTCTGCCTCCATAGAATACACCTTGCTTGACCGTGGTACTAGTTTCCAGAATAAAAAATAAAATAAAATAAACATCTTCCAATTAATCAATTACATTTCACTCCATTATCTTAACTAAAACCATAATTATTGTTATGAAATGAGACCGTTAATAGTTCATTAGACAAAGTTGATCTCGATGTTTAGTTAGAAGGATCAGAATATCTGCTCGTTCATGTCAACTGAACCCTGAAGAAAAGTAATTTAATGAACGAGTCGTTCACAGAAATTTAATTAGGCCTTCAGTTACTAGATCTGATCTCAAAAATTCCTTCAAATCATTTTACCATAATCAATAGCAAAGTAGTGTGTGGAAACATCTTATTCTTCTCAACATTAAAAAAAAATTATTGGCTAAATAACAGACACATTTTTTCATTGTAATTTTCTAAACTTTTCTTGGAAACTTTAAATGGCGTAATCAGCAGGGTGAAAACACCAACGACAGTACAGTAACACATTCAAAGGTACGGGCTTAACACATTGACTGCTAGAGCATTTATTACCAAGATGGTGGAGTACCGGTGTAGGCGTACAGCTTATGATAAATAATGAACTCTAACTCATAAAAAAATGTAAAGAAATGTCAAAAATGGAAAGAAACAGTTATTATCTTTATTTACACCAGCAAAATGACTAAAAGTCTCCATTTGAATGAGAGTCATACAATTATGGGTCCTCACAGAGTACAGCTTCTTCTTCTTCTTTTGGCTGCTCCCGTTAGGGGTAGCCACAGCGTATCATCTTCTTCCATATCTTTCTGTCCTCTTCATCTTGTTCTGTTACACCCATCACCTGCATGTCCTCTCTCACCACATTCATAAACCTTCACTTAGGCCTTCCTCTTTTCCTCTTCCCTGGCAGCTCTATCCTTAACATCCTTCTCCCAATATACTCAGCAAGTTTCTTTTTGCTGTCCATGACTGTTGCACACAACACATTTGATAGGTGATGACACACAGTGGATGGCAAAATGCCCATGTTGTGCCGTTCTGACAGTCCTGACGAGTCAGACACCTCCGTGGCAGATATCCATATCACTACAAGAGCCTGCAGATTCCACGTCATCCAATTAATCTCCACTATCTTGATCACTGTCATTATCAGCAAAATATTTATCTTGCAGCAAATTGAGTTGTTTCAAAACATCAGCAGCTTTAAACCTTTTTAAACTATGGACTATTTATAACTATTATTTTTTGCAAGCTCTTGCCACCAAAAAAAAAAAAAAATCAATGGCTATCCACTAGATGGCAGCACTATAGTAGGTAAGTGAGACGCCGCAGCAAAGCTCACCAGCATGGTGGCTGTGTCTATAGTGGATGTATACTGAGATACGATTTCTCTCATATGGCAACCTGTGCACTATATTAACGAATATTTAAGCATCCCAGTTTATTTCTTAAAAATCCTCCTTTGCCCCGTATTTTAAACTTGACTCATTTCTCTGTTCATCGGCAGGGTTGTAAGTGTTGTTGTAGAAACAGTACTTTGGGGCGTACGTTCTGCAATGCATTAAAAATCACCAATCATATCAATTCTATTCAAAAGAGTCACTATCAGACCAATCGGAAATTCTAGGTTTGAAAGTCCCTAAAGTCCTACTTTCTACCACACGACTTGGTCACTTATTCCAAGTGTCTGTGGTTCTCTGTGTTAAAAAAACATCCTAATGTTTGTGTGAAATTTACCCTTAACGAGTTTCCAACTGTGTCCCGTGTTCTTGATGAACTCATTTTAAAGTCACAGTCTTGATCTACTGTAGTAATTCCCTTTATAATTTTTAACACTTCAGTCCTGTCTCCTCTTAATCTTCTTTTGCTTAAACTGTAAAGGCTCAGCTCTTTTAATCTTTCCTCATAAGTCACCCCCTGTAGTCCTATAATCAGCCTAGTCGCTCTTCTCTGGACTTTTTCTAGTGCTGCTATGTCCTTTTTGTAGCCTGCAGACCAAAACTGCACACAGAACTCCAGATGAGGCCTCACCAGTGCGTTATAAAGCTCAAGCAGAAATTCCTTAAACTTGTACTCCACACATCAGGGCGCAATATAACCTGACATTCTGTTAGCCTTCATAATGACTTCTGAACACTGGCAGTTGATATTGTTCAGTCCACGACAATTCCTTGGTCCTTCTCATAAGGTGTAGTTTTGATTATCAGACCTCCCATTGTGTATTCAAAACAAAAATTGGGGTGTGAGCATCAGTAGGCTTTGCGCTACTTCAAACCAAGTTACCTGAAATATTCTGTAACATTTCAGTAATTATTTACCGCTCTGATGCTGATCTTTCTGATCATAAAATAGGTCATTACGATAGCAATTGATGAGAAGAATTCAAAATTACCCGCAGAATTATGGTATTTCAGGGTTCCTGTAGAGTGACAATTTCTCTTGCACGATTTGCATCAAAAACTAATCAGCACATCGTCATCTCATAACAGGCTTAAGTTTCGAGTTTGGTATTTTTCCATCCAGTCGTTTTAGCTGTAGACCATCCTCAAGAAACTGTGACACATAGACTCACACAAACAGACAGACACCCATCATCGAGATATCAATATTTTCGGTATCAGAGGACCTAAAACGTTGAGATCCGTCGAACATTTTTGACAAATCTAAAGCTTTCGCTCCTCCATCATAGACGATAAGTTATGGTGGGGGAAGGCACATAGCAAAAAAATGGAAAAAGTTGTTGGAAAAGATGTTATTAGATATCTTGTTACATTTTTTTACGTTCCTATCCTACACTTGCAGGAGATAGGTCAGAGCATTCATTCATGCTGTCAGACATTCATATTGTCAGAAAACAGCTTGCTGATGTTCTGTTTGTAAGCCAGTCTAACAGTCCTCGACTCCAGCAGAGAGGCTGCTTTCCTGACTGGCTAATTAACATCCTGTTATTACAGAAACAGCTGAGAAACTTCTACATGTTAGATTACAGGGGGTAAATGTTACACCATTATCTATGCAACTATGTGAAACTTCCATTCAAAATAAACACTTAAGTGATTCTGAACATTAATATTACATTTCCCCCATCGAGGACTCAGAGATACTACTCAGTTTATCAGTAGCATAGAGCATAAAGATGCCAGAAAGAATAAGTGTTCCAGGTAGACCAGGACTTAAGGTAGACACATTTTATGTAACCACAGGGCTGTTCACATATCATTCAGCAGCATAAATAAAATATGATCCGAGAGGCAACATAGGACTTTCTAAATCAATCGAGTTATCGTATGTGCATGCAGCATCAAAATAGTTGGACATTAGATAGCATTGTGACATGGCGATACACCTCTAGCAAGTACATAGGGTGTTGTTTAACGTACACCGATATTACAGGTACCTTATTATATGAGTGGCTTGTAAGGTTGGGTTTGTTTGGTTTCATGCTTTAGTATTTGTTCTGTGCATGAGTGGTGTAAACTTGTTTGGAAACCTCACTGTAAAAGTGCGATACCCTCAGTCCCCACTTCCTCAGAGGGTCCACCACACATTCTTTCAGCAAGAATCTTGTCACCCTATATCAGAAGTGATAGTTTGTGGGTTAAGTTATTAAGTATTCACATTTAAGCTTAATTCTATTTGTCTTCTGAATTATACCTTTAAATGTTTAAAGCAGGGGTGAGCAGCGTCGGTCCTGGAGGGCCATAGCTTCTTCAGGGTTTTGTTCCAAACAATTGCTTTATGAGAAGTTAGTTATTGCTAAAAAATCACTTATTGCTCAAGTAATGAGTTTCTGCTTCATTTTAGTTTTAGTAAAATTCAAAGAAAAACAGTTCACACAAAAAAATAGAGAAAACGTTCACATTACAGAAAAAGAAACGTTCTTATATACAATACAATACAATACAATACAATTTATTTCTGTAAAGTGTAAAAGAAAAATTAACTGCTTGCAAGCTAGTTAGGGTTAATAGCTGACAAAGCCATTTTGCTGTAACGGCAGGTTATTCATACAGGCGTCTGTCATAAGACAGGGTGCAGTAAGCTGACCTAGGACAATTTCCAGTTTCTTTAGGAACGCATCTATTTGACACAGGAAAGATGACGTTTTCTTCTTTAGGGTCTATCTGACAAGTAAAAAAAAAGAAGAACAGATGGCCCATTAGTGTAATAAAATAAAATGCTTAAGCAAACAATATTATACTTTTTGATTACGTAAGAGGGAGGAGGAAGAAATTCTAAAAAGCCAATTAAAAAATGGAACTTTGCTCTTCTGCCTTGCAACGTAGAATCCATGTACTCATCTGTGACTGAATAAAAAATGAATTGATTGAACTATTCCTGTCTTCAACAATAGCCCAAAATCACACAAGAAGTGCCACAATGGGCTTTAACAGGCCCTGCCTCTTGATAGCCCCCTCAGCCTTGACTCTTTAAGAAGACAAGAGAAAACTCCCAAAATAAAAAATCTTTGTAGGTAAAAAAATGGAAGAAACCTTGGGAAAGGCGGTTCAAAGAGAGACCCCTTTCCAGGTAGGTTGGGCATGCAATGGGTGTCAAAAAAGGGGGTCAATACAATACAATACACAGAACAGAACACAAGTAACAACACAGGTCTACAAAAAATATTTTTTGTTTGCTACTGGGAACTTCCGACCAGCTCTTTATTACGATTTTTACACTGATTTCATATGTGAAATCGGAATTAAGCTAGCACGTCAGGTTTTTGACATACACATCATTGATGTTTTGACACATTTGAATATCAATATATCAAGACGATATCTGGAGTTTGAACTCTGTCCGACCAAAATTCTTTTGATGTGTTTATTCTAAAAAACAAACCAGAAGACGATACCAGCATGTTCTCCATAAGCTCAGCATAACTCTATGCTCTGTGACTGCCAAGATAACTCTGGACAACCTGCACAAATGCCCATGCTGCTGATTCAGTGGGCTTCAGTTCCCTTTTGAACTCATCGTCAAGCATCAGTTCATGGATTTCAGGACCAACAAAAACACCTTCCTTAGTTCTGGCTTCACTTTTCTCGAGATCAAACTTATTTCTTAAATGCTGAAATGTATCGCCTTTACTGTCCATCACCTTGACAAAATTTTCAAAGTAATGGCGAACCTAATCAACAAAATGTCCTGAAATGCAATGTTATGTTAAGGAAACAGTAGAACCGACTACCTAGTGCAGCGTCAAGTCTGAGTGTCATTATGCTTAAGAGTCATATAAGACTTGGTAATCAGTTTTTCCGCTAATTAAAAATGAATAATTTTTAAAATAAAATTAATAATGATAAGGTAAACAACTCACAGCTGTTAGTAGTGTGTGACATCCCTAGTAGAATTACCGATATTTATCAAAATGGTTATCCATCTTTACTGTCCAGTCACTCTAGTTGTCCAAGACCTGGAACATCATAACTCATCATAAAAAACGGGATGTGCTGGACGAAAACGATTTTCAGATTTGCAGTCAGCAAGTGAAATTTGTTAAAGAACAGGTGAAAGAATTCCAGTAGCAAAATGCTTGTTGACCAGTGTAATCACTACAATATAATAGTGCAATAGAAGGACAGAGGAGAATTCAACAGTAGATTATATCACATAATACAACACAATCATACATAAAGGAAGTTCTGCTTAAGACAGTTTTGCACGTACAAATATTAATTAGGTGGGGTGCATGTTTTTGTGCTTTCATGAAAATATATCACAGCCATGGAAAAAATTAGAAACTTAAAATAAATCCAACCTCATATACATTTAATTCCATTTCAGCACCCCAGTACCAGCCATAGTTGCTTGTATACTGACACTTCACGTTGTACCCGCTATCCCACCACCCTACTACCCTAGTGCTCAAAACATCCAGAGGAAGGGTAGGCTCTTCAACGTTATATTATTTATTGGTATGTTTTTAATGATCAAAAGTGTATGTACACCATCATTTATTGGACAGTTTTCTAGCACCATTAGGCAGGTTTTGGAGAAATTTTGCAGCACCTGGCAACTTTGCCAGCAGGTGGCTGGTATAAACAGAGTATTCTCCTGGTACAAGTGGGACTTGGGAATTGAGGTAAGGCATCTTCTGGGACTTGCCCTTCAGAACTGCGGACGGTAAGGGGTTAAAGGACTTGGCATCAACACCCTCTCTCGACCTGGGGTGGTATCACTTACCTCGCAGAGCCTTGAAGGTGTCTCCTAAGTGCATGTGTATGGCAATATTGATTAAGTGTGTACGTGGAGGGGTGGTGTAGATAAAAACTTAACTTGCCTCAGGTGGCATTATTTAAAGCATTGGGAATGCTCCAAAATAGCTGGCACCTACTGTACTTCACGGTCACCTTCCAAACTCTTGAAATCTTTGGTCTTGCCCTCTGAATTGCACGTACATACAGTGCTCTCCATAATATTTGGGACAAAGATTAAAGTGCACTTTGCAAACTTCACCGTGCAGAAAGGACAACACTTTTTCTACATGGTCACCCCATTTCAGGGCACCATAATGTTGTGACAGATAGCAGGGACCCATGCCTGGCCGGGATGCCCCTTCACCACTTGGTTAACCACTTAACCACATGGTTAAACGTGTGTTGGGTGATGAACTATCGGTGTCCATCTGTCTATATCTGGGCCAGTCTCCACCATGTTTAGAACAATTGGCGTCCCAGGTGTTTGTGATTCCTCATTTGGGTTTCATGGCTTCATAAGACACCTCGGCTTGCTTCTACACTTTGGAGTCTGTAGTTGCCATTGTTCAATATGAAGACAAGAACTGTGCCAATGAAAGTCAAAGAAGCCATTATGAGTCTGAAAAACAAGAATAAAATCATTAGAGACATTGGTAAAGCCTTAGGATGACCAAAACCACCTGTCTGGAATATCATGAAGAAGAAAGAACATGCAGGTGAGATCAGTAATCACTGGTAGGCCAAGGAAGACCTTCACTGATGATGACAGAAGAATCCTCACTATTGTCAAGAAAAACCCCAAAAATCTGTCCAATAGATCAGACACAGTCCTCAGGGGGCCGATGTGGACGACTGTCAGCAGAAGACTTCATGAACAGAAATACAGAGGCCACACTACAAGATGTTAGCCACAAAAACAGAATGGCCATATTACAATTTGTGAAAAGAACTTAAAAGAGCCTGGGTAAAGGTCTTGTGGACAGACGAGACAAAGATAAACCTCCATCAGAGTGATGGCAAGAGCAAATTGTGGAGACCTAGAGAAGCTGTCCGAGATTCAAAGCAGACCTCCTCATCTGTTAAACATGGTGGTGGGGGTGTTATGGCTTGGGCATATAATGGCTGGCACAAGTCTTGGCACACTTCTCTTCATTGATGATGGAACTGCTGACAGCAGTGGCACAATGAGTTCTAAGGTGCTCACATTTCAGTAAATTACTCCAAACTTCATCCTCCAAAAAGATAATGATTCAAAACAGACTGCTGAGGCAGCACAGGAGATTTTCAAAACTAAAAAATGAAAAATCCTTGAATGGCCAAGCCTGTCACCCGATTTCAATCCAACTGAGTAGGCCTTCTATTAGCTGAAGAAAAAACTGAAGGAGACAAGCCCCCGAAACAAGCAGCAGCTGAAGATGACTGCATTAGAGACCTGGCAGAGCATCACCAGAGAAGATCCTCAGCACCGGGTGATGTCTATGAACTGCAGATTTCAAGCAGTCCTGAATATGACAGCTTTAATAGAGCTGCCATTGCTGTGTCCAAACATTACGGTGCCCTGAAATGGGGGGGCCGCGTAGAAAAAGTGTTGTCGTTTCTACACGGTGTGACCAAAATGTCTGCAAATCTTCTTAAATGAATGTCTGCAACGTGCACTTTAATCAATGACAGAATTGTTTGATTTTGTAATTTTAAACTGTGAAGCAGAGGGGTACATCGTTATGCATTCTGGAGGACACTGTATAAACTGTCGGCGCTGGGGGCCGACTTCCTGTATAATAACGCATAGGACAGAATCACAAACCGAGTAGTCAGCCAACTGTATTTGGGCCTGATAAAATGACTACTGTACATGCTGTCTCGAGTTACGTCTTTATGTCTGCACGGCACTGCAATGGACTAGAAATTACCTGTATTTGTCAAGAATAAACAGATTTTTTTTTTAAATTAGGTTTACAAGTTAAAAAAATGCTGTCCTAGCATCATCTTAAAAGTTTTTTTTTTTTTAACATATTCTCACCTTCTCTTGCAACATCAAATATAAATAGGTTATACTTTTGACTGTCTCTAAAAAGAATGCAATTGTGCATTCATGTCTCCATGGAAACATTCACAAACTCTGTAAGAGATAAAGACTAGAGACGAGACCCCCAAAGGATAAGTATAATTGGTGTCGGTCTCTTGCAAGGTGTCAGTAATGGCAGCTTTAGTTTCTGATGGTTTACAAACGGCTACAAATAAAATAAGATGGCAAAAAAAAATTCCAGAGTAAACAAGTCTTCGGTTGTTTTCATTGTTGTTTTAATCACAGAATTTAACTGTGACTTTCACAAATCACCGTGACCTATAGATGTGCACTTTTGACAGGTTTTTTTTTTTTTTTTTAGATCTCATAATCTGCCTGGAAGCAGCCAAGGTCAAGAGCGTCACTTCAGCAATAATATATCAGACAGCCTGATCCAGGCACTCATCCACAGGCTGTTAAGGATTGGATTTTAATGTACTGTCTTCTGCATTTCACAGGTTCTGGGGCTCAGAGTAGAATCCTAATACATCGGAGCCGCCCGTCTGCTGGTGTTCAGAGACAATCTTGCTAATATCCACCTTTCTGTTGCTGTGATTGCTATGTTCAAGTTCTCTGAAAAGCGGCATGGTGGCGCAGTGGGTAGCGCTGCTGCCTCACAGTACGGAGATCTGGGTTCGCTTCCCGGGTCCTCCCTGCATGGAGTTTGCATGTTCTCCCCGCTCCGGTTTCCTCCCACAGTCCAAAAACATGCAGGTTAGGTGCATTGGCGATCCTAAATTGTCCCTAGTGTGTGCTTGGTGTGTGTGTGTCCTGCTGTTGGCTGGCGCCCTACCCAGGATTTGTTCCTCCCTTGTGCCCTGTGTTAGCTGGGATTGGCTCCAGCAGACCCCTGTTACCCTGCAGTTAGGATATAGTAGTTCGGTAGTTCTCTGAAATGATCTGAATTCACAAATAGTATTTTGGTCTTGGGGTGGCAGGGTGGCACAGTGGTTAGTGTTGCCGTCCCAAGGTTCCTGATTCCTGGGTTCATATTCCAGTCTGTCTTTGTTCCTGTGGTCACATCAGTGTTACCCAGCACTCCACTCCCAACCCACATACCATGTAATTTATCAGTAATCTTGGGGAGAAATGCAATCCTGAATGTTACCTTTTTGTTGTCTGTGTTTTGTAGATGTCATAATGGATGGATAGGTATCTTGTTCTGGGTTGCGGAACAACATGTTACCTGGCTGGGAGGCCATAGTGGATGGACTGCGTTAGTGGAAGTGCAACCTTTTAATGGCTGTCATGTGCATTTGTGGTCAGTGTCTGGTTGTACTTCTCATTTTTTTATATATAATAATACATAATTCAGTTTCCCTCGCAGTTAGGAGACCCAGGTTCGCTTCCCGGGTCCTCCCTGCATGGAGTTTGCATGTTCTCCCCGTGCCTGCGTGGGTTTCCTCTGGGTGCTCCGGTTTCCTCCCGCAGTCCAAAGACATGCAGGTTAGGTGTATTGGCGATTCTAAATTGTCCCTAATGTGTGCTTGGTGTGTGTGGGTTTGTTTCCTGCCTTGTGCCCTGTGTTGGATGGGATTGGCTCCAGCAGACCCCCGTGACCCTGTAGTTAGGATATAGCGGGTTGGATAATGGATGGATGGATGGATGGATGACTCAGTTAGACTCCCATCTGTCATTTGATACACATGTTCATCACCTTTGTAAAATTGCATTCCTTCATCACTGAAACATAGCCAAACTCCGTCCCTACCTCTCCCTCTTTGATGCTGAAAAGCTGGTTTATGCCTTTGTCTCATCCAGACTGGACTATTGTAATGCACTCTTCATCGGAATACCCAACAAGAGCCATCAAAAGCTCCAACAAATTCAAAATAGTGCTGCAAGGATCCTGATGAGGGTGTGGAAATATGAACGCATTTCACCAATCCTTCGGTCACTTCATTGGCTTCCTATTCACCTCCGTATTGAATACACTGCTTACTCACCAGTGTATATATGGAAATGCTCCAAAATACCTTAAGGAACTCCTTATACTGCAATCCACTACAAGAAACCTCCGTTTTGTAAATACTTACTACCTTCACCCCCCTGTGACCAAACTTCGTACAATGGGTGACCGAGCCTTTGCAGTGGTTGATCCACAGCTCTGGAATGCCCTACCAGAGAACCTGAGAACACAGTAGATTATGGGCTGCTTTAAAAACAGCTAAAGACTTTTCTATTTAAGAAAGCTTATTAACAAGAATGCTACTAATTACACTGGTCTACAAAAAAATATTTTTTGTTTGTTTCTGGGAACTTCCGACCAGCTCTTTATTACGATTTTTACACTGATTTCATATATGAAATCAGAATTAAGCTAGCACGTCAGGTTTTTAAAATACACATCATTGACGTTTTGACACTTTTGAATATCAATATAATATATCAACATGATATCTGAAGTTTGGACTATGTCACACCAAAATTGTTTTGATGCGTTTATTCTGAAAACAAACCAGAAGACGATACCAGAGACACATTAAAGCATATTTATGTCAATTTACCTTAATATAAAAGTGAGGTCAGCGTGCCCAAAAATGTTGGAGGCACTCGCTTTTCCGCTTGTACATCCGTCTCTCTTTGCAAGAACCAACAGTAGTCCCCCATCATGCTCGGAGTGAATTTTTCCCTGATATCAGTTTTTCATCACCTTTATATCTTGATGAAATCTGTCCCCATACTCATCTCTGACATCGCTTAGATGAGAGAATGTAAAAAAATGCGTCTTCTGTGACATTCTGGCTCCCGTAAGCTGATATACTTTCAGCAGATTCTCCACAAGCTCAGTATAATTCTCTGCTCTGTGACTGTCAAGAAAATTCTGGACAACCTGCACGAATGAGGGTGCTGATTCAGTGGGCTTCAGTTTCCTTGTGAACTCATCGTCAAGCATCAGTTCACGAATTTCAGGGCCAACAAAAACACCTTCCTTAATTTTGGCTTCACTTTTCTCGAGACCAAACTTTTTTCTTAAATGCTGAAATGCATCGCCTTTACTGTCCAGTCACCCTAGTTGTCCAAGACCTAGAACATCATAACTAAAAAAACGGGACGTGCTGGATGAAAACGGTTTTCAGATTTGGAGTCAGCAAGTGAAATTTGTTAAAGTACAGATGAAAGAATCCCAGTAGCAAAATGCTTGTTGACCAGTGATATTGTTGTTTTAGCTCCGTTTTTAAATCGTTTTGCCTTTGTTTAAACTTTTTGTGTAGCACTTTGAGATTTACTACAAATGTAAAGTGCCCTATAAATAAAATGCATTATTATTTTTAATATTATTATTATAATTCAGTCTCAAAGGGTAGCACTATGGGATGCTTTGGAAGGAGCACCTGACTCAGAGGCCCAATGAGAGCCATAAATAAGAAAGGGCAGCGCCAGAGAAAGTGGGGAGAAAGTGCCAGCTTTCAAGGAAATACAATGCCTGCAGGAAGCCATTAGATCAGAGGTGTCCAACTCCGGTCCTGGCTGCAGGTTTTCATTTTAGCCATCTTCTTAATTAGTGCCCACTTTTTGCTTCTAATTAGCTACTTTTACCTTAAATTAGCAGCCAACCAATAATGAGAGACAAAACAAGCTGCCACATGACCATCACATAATAACCGAAAATACAGCTGAAGGTCTCAGTAAGGTTGATCTCTCAGGTCACCAAAACATTTTGAGGGTGTTCTTAGAAAATCAACAGTTCTGGAAATGTCTGCTGTGGCAGAATAAGAGCACAGACAAGCCAATGAATTAAATAACGGATTTAATTAACAGCAAGAAATATCAATGCCTCATTAAGTCATTGTTTGGAGTGAAATTGGTTGGAGTTTGAATTCCCAATTTAGCTGGTCATCTGTTGGATCGCTTCACATCTGTCTGGCTGCCATTTAATGAAGAAAAGAATCAATTGAGAGGACTGAATCCTTAAAAACAGGGCTATTAAAATGAAGAGAAAAGGAGTTAATTAGCAGTGAAAACTGGGCTCTGATTAGGAAAAGGGTTAGAATGAAAACCTGCAGCCACTGCGGCCCACCAGGATCGGAGTTTGACATCCCTGCATTAGTTGAACCCGAGTTCACTGATACAGATGGGGAAAGGAGGATCAATGGCAAACTCAGGAGATTGTCTGGTGGACCTCTGAAAAAGGACAGTGGGTGTTATTTTCGGCTGGTCTGAAGGTTTGGTTCAGCAAAAGCCTTGCAAGCTCAAACTTTAAGATGACAGCAACCAAAAGTATGGACATTTCAAGGGCTTTTTGTACATTGCATGTTAACACTTTTCATATATAGTAATTGTTATTTGTGTATTAGTGGTTTATTTACTGAGTGTTTTAGTACAGAGTGCAGCCAAATATCAGATTATTGTTTTGTGTTTAGTATAATTCTTTTTTTTACAATAACTCCTTTATTTCCTTTACTTACATTCATCCTTGTTGGTGTGTTCTGTACTTGCACAGCGTGGCTAGTAGGAAAGCAGTGTTGATCACTTGCGCTCCAGTTCGTTTATTATTTTCCTTTATGGCTGCCGCTTTAGAGATCATCAGCGCATATTATAATCGTGTCGCATCCGGCAGGACAAGGGTCTCGAGGAGTGGTACATACCTGGCCGGGATGGTCCTAGGTTCCTATCGCAGTCGGGGCAGTCAAATAACAGATGGGCCTAGGGAGACTGGTTCTCGGAGACAGTTTATTCCTCGGCGTGAAAGGTGACAGTGCTACGTTGGTTCCAGTTTGGACTCCCACAGGGTTCCATGGGGCATGTAGTTTGTTCTTGGGTGCCGCCAGAGGATGCTGCTGGGAAAAGGTCTCCCTACTTTGGGGTGCTTCCTTCATGCTATATTATGACATTGGAAGTACTCTCAGGTTCAACATAAAAGGAGCAATCTTGGCTCACTGAGGAGACTCAAAGTCAGGAGGCAACAGACGACACTCATGAGGGTGTGGTGGAAGGAGACAGAAAGTGTGTTATTTATTGTGCTGGATTGATTGAGCCTTGTAATGAAATTATTATATATAGTACTGTGCAAAAGTTTTAGGCAGGTGTGAAAAAATGCTGTAAACAAAGAATGCTTTCAGAAATATAAATAATGATTGTTTATTGTTATCAATTTACAAAATGCAAAGTGAGCGAACAAAAGAAAAATCTAAATCAAATCAATATTTGGTGTTACTACCTTTTGCCTTCAAACCAGCATCAATTCTTATAGGTCCACTTGCACAAAGTCAGGGATTTTGTAGGATTCTAGTCAGGTGTCTGATCAACCAATTCTACCAGACAGGTGCTAATGATCATCAATGTCACACGTAGGTTGAAACACAGTCATTAACTGAAACAGAAACAGCTGTGTAGGAGGCTTAAAACTGGGTGAGGAACAGCCAAACTCTGCTACCAAGGTGAGGTTGTGGAAGACAGTTTCATGTCATGGCAAGACTGAGCACAGCAACAAGACACAAGGTAGTTCTACTGCATCAGCAAGGTCTCTCCCAGACAAAGATTTCAAAGCAGACTGGGGTTTCAAGATGTGCTGTTCAAGCTCTTTTGAAGAAGCACAAAGAAACGGGCAACGTTGAGGATCATAGACTCAGTGGTCGGCCAAGGAAACCTAGTGCAGCAGATGAAAGACACATCAAGCTTATTACCCTTCAAAATCGGAAGATGTCCAGCAGTGCCATCAGCTCAGAACTGGCAGAAACCAGTGGGACCCAGGTACACCCATCTACTGTCCGGAGAAGTCTGGCCAGAAGTGGTCTTCATGGAAGAGTTGCAGCCAAAAAACCATACCTCCGACGTGGAAACAAGGCCAAGCGACTCAAGTATGCACGAAAACATAGGAACTGGGGTGCAGAAAAATGGCAGCAGGCGCTCTGGACTGATGAGTCAAAATTTGAAATATCTGGCTGTAGCAGAAGGCAGTTTGTTCATCGAAGGGCTGGACAGCGGTACAATGATGAGTGTCTGCAGGCAACAGTGAAGCATGGTGGAGGTTCCTTGAACGTTTGGGGCTGCATTTCTGCAAATGGAGTTGGAGATTTGGTCAGGATTAATGGTGTTCTCAATGCTGAGAAATACAGGCAGATACTTATCCATCATGCAATACCATCAGGGAGGTGTATGATTGGCCCCAAATTTATTCTGCAGCAGGACAACGACCCAAAACATACAGCCAAAGTCATTAAGAACTATCTTCAGAGTAAAGAAGAACAAGAAGTCCTGGAAGTGATGGTATGGCCCCCACAGAGCCCTGATCTCAACATCGAGTGTGTCTGGGATTACAAGAAGAGACAGAAGGATGTGAGGAAGCCTACATCCACAGAAGATCTGTGGTTAGTTCTCCAAGATGTTTGGAACAACCTACCAGCAGAGTTCCTTCAAAAACTGTGTGCAAGTGTACCTTGAAGAATTGATGCTGTTTTGAAGGCAAAGGGTGGTCACACCAAATATTGATTTGATTTAGATTTCTCTTTTGTTCATTCACTGCATTTTGTTGATTGATGAAAATAAATGATTAACACTTCCATTTCTGAAAGCATTCTTTGTTTACAGCATTTTTTCACACCTGCCCATAACTTTTGCACAGTACTGTATATTAAACAAGCTTTTATTTTCCTTGAAATTGTGTTTGGGACTCTGAGTTGCCCCCTGATGGTCAGTTTTTTTGTCTACAGATATGGTTTTATTTTCATTTACCACTGCTCCTTAATATATGCTGTTGTGGTGATGTAATATATAGTACGAAGATTCTTAAGAACGTTTTGTAATTCTATTTAAGTGTTCATTGCATCACTCCATCCATCAATTTTGTAGGGAAGTTATAGCCTATTCCAGCAAGCTTCGGGCACAAGACAGGACCAAACCCCACTCAGGGTACACACACACTAGGGCCATTTTAGTATTACCAGCCCACCCAATCATGCATGTCTTTGGACGGTGGGAGGAAACTCACACAGACAAGAGGAGAACATGCAAACTTCATGCAGGTACCCACGAGGTGAACCCCTGGTCACCTTATTGTAAGGTAGAAGCTGTGTCCGCGGTGCCCCCATGCTGCCCTGTAATTACATTAAAGATATTTCAAATTCATTACTTGAATATCATACCTCTCTGTCTCTCTGCTTCTTGATACACTTCTGCATGAATTTGGAAAAAAATAGCTTTTGAGTTGATTCTGAAGATTCTTCCACCTCATCAACACCTACAAATAGAACAATTCTTCTGCTTATAATGAGATATCCTCCATCATTACTCTTAATTTTGTGAGAATGGTCCTAGCTACCTCATAATTCTCCGCAGAGATCCCAAACTCTCTATCAATAATGCATTTGCTTGAGCATTTCCAAAAACATCTTCATCTACTCGTAGATGCCCCCTAAGCTGGTGAAGTATGGGACATCACCTTCTTCCCACATAGTTCAGGGCCAAGGGTGCACATTCCCACAAGATGTTGAGTAAAATAAGCAATAAGCTACCAATTGGCCCTGCAGTGTTCTCCATAGCCTTGGGTGTGTTTGATTTGTGCATGTGCATCTGGGTGGGCATGTAGGTCAACACCCATATTAAAATGTGGACCACCTGTTGTTGGTGCTTTTTTGTTTAATCACTTGTTTGTCAAAACCATGTTACACATATCAGAGAAGAGTTTTGAAAAGTCCAGTACCATTTGCTCCTTTAGATGCAGCCAAAAAAAGCCGATTGATATTAGGAATATACTAGGGTCTTCGCCCCCTGCTCGCTTCGCTTGCCAACCCCCATTTTTGTTTTTCCAGATACACACTTTTAAGATTTTTTTTTCTTTGAATTGTTGCTATTTCATTAGTTTCACTTTTATTTCTGAACTTCTGTAAAAACAATATTTGGAATCTGTCCAGTCCCAATGTACTGAATCTTTTTAATGAGGTCCGTGAGACATGTGTTTAATGACTTTGTACCATAATTCAGGATAGGTTTCTCTATTTGGAATTTCAGCACAGACAAAAAGATCTACATCATCAGCAGTTAATCATTTTTTTTGCAAAGTAACCAATAAATGCATGTGAGGTAAACTCCATTTTTGAAATTCTCTTGACTTAAACTTCAAAGCCTTACAATATTTACAAACTTCAGACATATCACCTGTGTCCATATATTCGATCTCTATTCGCCTTTTCGTTATTTCTCTGAGTAATAATTTCTCTTTCTTTGAGCTACTGCGATGTTTACTTTCTTTTTTTGACACTGTCCTTTTTTCTACTTTCATATTCTGTATCTTGCTCTGCATGTGTTTCGAGCCTACGTTTTTTTTGAGGCTTTTGAATTCCAGTTTTCATTATCTCTAACCTGCTCTGCATGTGTTTGGCCTTCTTGTTTTTTAACCTCTTTATGACATTTTACTTTGTTTTCTACTCTTTGTCTTTTATTTCTGACCTCGCTTTATCCTGCTTTTGTTTCAATGACACCTGGTCCATGGTGATTATTTTGCCTTTTTCAAGTAATAATTTCTGTTTGTTTCCGCTACTGCGATCTTTACTTTCTTTTTTTTATACTTTCTAATTTTCCTACTTTCATATTCTTTAACTTTCTCCACATGTGTATAGCACCAACATCTGGATTGGATGTGCTTTTTTTTCAATTACACTTGTTCCCGGCTGATAATAACTTTCCTTATGTTCTGAGTTTGCACCTAGATTATTCTTTTTCTTTTTTGTCTCTCCAACGCTTTTGAGTCTCTTTTTTCCGCGCTGCTTTCTTCTTCGCTTAGTCATCTACGTTTCATCTATAACATATTGTCTTGATACGCTTTATATGCGCTGAGAGCCCTGGATCTATGTGTGCTCAAAGACTGTCCTGGGTCAATCTCTTGGCACAAAGTCTCATGTTTAAGGTCCCCACGAGACGCTCCGTGGCCATTCTCTTTAGTCTTGCGGATCTTTTAAGTGTCTTCCATGATCTTAACGTGAACATCACGTCTCGACGCCCTACTGTTTCTCTGCAGGATTTTTTTTATAATAGAGAGATCTTTTACAATACATTAGGCTGCATTTTGACTTTTACCCACCACTATGGAAGATTACGCTAAATTTGAAAAAGCCACCAAGGAACCCTACATGCGTTTGTTCCATTCCAGGAAAAAGAAGCCAGTGGAATGATGGAATGAGTGGAAAGTGCAGAATGTTGGTGCAGAATCCCTCAGCTCTGTCTAGTCTCCCAAACCACACAGCTTGATGCTGTCACCATTGAAATGTGATGTGCAGTGCCGGGTTTCCTACAGACATGGCAATAATCTTTGTTTCATCAGACCATAAAATCTTGTTCCTCACAGTCTGAGAGTCCTTTTTACAAACTCTGTGGTGGCTTTCATGTGTCTTTTACTGAGGAGAGGCCACTGTCTGTCTTCTGTTTGGCCACTCCACTAGAACATTAGAGCAACTGAGATGAGAACAGGCCATTCAGCCCAACAAAGCTCGCCAGTCCAATCCACTCAATTCTTCTAAAATAACAAAGTCGAGTTTTGAAAGACCCTAAAGTCCTACTGTCTACCACACTACTTGGTCACTTATTCCACATGTCTCTGGTTCTCTGGGTGAAGAAAAACTTCCTAATGTTTGTGTGAAATTTACCCTTAACAAGTTTCCAGCTGTACCCCCATGTTCTCGATGAACTCATTTTAAAGTCGCAGTCTCGATCCACTGGACTAATTTCCTTCATAATTTTAAATACTTCAGTCATGTCTCCTCTTAGTCTCTTTATTCCTTAAACTGTATAGACTCAGCTCTTTTAATCTTTCTTCATAACTCATCCCCTGTAAACCTGAAATCAGCCTAGTCGCTCTTCTCTGGACCTTTTCTAGTGCTGCTATGTCCTTTTTTGTAGCCATCATAAAGCCCAGATCAATGGAGTGTTGCAGTGATGGTTGTCCTGTTGCAAGTTTATCCCATCTCTACACAGGTTATCTGGAGCTCAGCCAGAGTGACCATTGAGCTCTTGGTCATTTCTCTCACTATGGCTCTTTAACCCATATTGCTCATTTTTGTTGGCTAGCCAACTCTGGAAAGACTTGTAGTTGTTCCAAACTTCTTCCATTTATGAATAATGGAGGCAACTGTCTTGGAAACTGTCAGTACTTCAGGAACTTTTTGTAGCCTTCCCCAAATCTGTGCCTCGTCCTTCAATCTCATGTAGAAACATCTCAATAATGATCAATAGAATTTGATGCACCTGAGTCAAATTTCATGTGGATCTAAATATTTGTGTCATTGTGGCGTTTCAGTTATTCCTTTATAATAAATCTGTAAACATCTCTAAAATCCTGTACTCACATTGTCATTCTGGGGTACTGAGTGTTGCTTGGTGAGGGGGAAAATGAATGTAATTGATTTTAACGCAAGGTTGCAACATAACAAAATGTGAAGGCGTCTGAATATACTCTGAGTCTACTGTAGCAGAATAAAACGTCAAATTCCTAGCAAGGTTATTATAGTTAACGAAAACTAAAATCAAAACTGAAACTATTATTAATTTTTTTTTTTCGTAAACTGAAATAAAATAATTAACAAAACCAAAATGAAAAACTAAAACTAAACTAAACTATTAAACTAGCTGGAAAGACTAACTGAAATAAAATAATAATATACTAAAATATTTTTAGTTTTCGTTTTTGAATGAATATTCTTGCACAGAAAAAATCATTTTTTACTTTCTCGTAAACAAAGTATAGAGAAAGTCAGTATAGCAATCAAGAAAAAATTCAACCTCGAGATTTTGATGAATCTCAACATTTTAGACCTCCCCAAGTCCGAAAATACCGTCTTTTGGAATTATGTCTGTGTGTGTGTAAACAAGATAACTAAAAAAAAAACGAGATAGATGGATGAAATTTGGCATGTGGTTGTTACACCAAAATTGTATTAACTTTTGGGCCAAATCCATCAACCGGAAGTGGTACTTTACCTGAACACATACATCAATTTTTTTTTAATCATGCAGCTGCAATTTATTCAACTTCACTTTTATAATAATTGTTCATTATATCATTAACTTCATTTGATTTGTTGTTGATTGGTTCTTTAATGTACATAATATAATCATTGTCTTGCGGTTTACTCCTCAAATATCCAGCCCCATACCTGAGCACATGAGAAAGTCAAGGGGAGACCACTCCCAATTTTTGAAAGTAAAATGACACTGATCAAGAGACTGACAGGGTCGTCATACAAGATCAGCATATTGTTACTGACCAATCACTTTTCCAAACCATGTAGTGTAATAAGCTTCCACTAACATTAAACTTCATATCCATATCTGTTAAGTGTACAGTTCTGTCTAATCATGACACAAAACGAAACTCCATAGGAGCTCCATGCCATAATTACTAAAACTAAAATTGAAACTAATAGATATAAAAATAAAATAGAAATGTCTTTGTGAAATAAAAACTAAATTAAAACTAAAAATACACGATGAAGGAAAACTAAAACTAAACTGAATTTCCAAGTAAGGTCAGAAAAAATATAAAAATAAAAACTAATATAAAACAGCAAAACTATAATAACCTTGATTCCCAGAAACTAAGATGCATGGCAATAGATGTTCATTTCTTTTTCTCCCACATCTTAAAAATGCACAGACTAAGTTAACTGTCCGCTCTAACGTCGTGTTGTGTGAGTGTGTCCTGTCGTGGACCGTCACTATTGAGAAGTGTAATCCTACTAAAACCCCCAGACTGGAGCTCCATCTAAAGACCTGTTTATGTGGTTTATGGGGTCCTTATTGGCATGTCTGTTGCCAAGGTGTTGACCTCCCACTATCTTGTACTGATATGGGTGGTGTCTGGAAAATGAAGGATTTTCTTTTCAATGTAAAATTGGCAATATTATGGTTAATAAATAATAACCATAATAATAATATGGTTTAAAGAAGTCAATTCCGATGACAAGGCGATAGAGGTGGATAGGCCATTTGTTGAGCTGGGATGCAGCTTCCATGACCAAAACTGCACTACAGTGGACTCCAGAAGGCAGAAGAAGAAGAAGAAGAGCGTGCCCAGAAACAAAATGGAGACGTACAGTCGAAAAAGAGCTGACCTGGGGAATTGTGGAGAACAAGGCCAAGGATAGACATGGGTGGATGAGCTTTGTTGCTGCCCTAAGTGCCAGTGGGCACGATGGGCACACCTGACCAGAAGAAGTAAGTTAGGTTAATTTTATTAAAGCATTAATACATAAATATAATACTGTATAATAATATTAATAAATAATAATAATATTAATTCATATAATAAATATAGATGAAAATACAGAAAATATTTTTCAAAGAGTCTAGTGTATGATTTCATTACAAGGCTTTAAAAAGCACAGCAAATGACAATCAAAAAGTTTAAAGAAAAATGCATTTATGTAAATATCCACACTTTTGTCCAAAGCTGTCCATTTTGCATGAGTAAATATTTCACATATAGTAGAAAGCATGTTGGAACAAAAAAAAAAGAAAAAAAAACTGGCAGCATTTATCATAAATAATAACATTTTGAAATAAACAGGCACTGTGAAATGCGGAAAAAGTATTTATCCTTTTTTGCAACTTTTCCCATCAGAACAAGTAAAAAATACTACGCAAACAATGCCATTGTCATAAGGTTTCCAGGAGATAAGCAAAACATAAAGAATAGACCATTGTGAATGCAGCCTCATCAGCATTTCCTTCCTCTGTCTGAATCGACTGCAGTGATGAAGTTATTATTCACAGCCCAAAGGTGTCAGGATGTACTTTTACTGTGGATACTGTACATGTGCGGCTCGAGATGGGGTAACCCTCATTTCAGAGGAGTGAATAATCCAAGGGCACTGAGTCAGGTCACATCAGAAACCACCATGGACTAAGTCAGGGTTTCCCAACCATTTTTCTGTGGTGACACACATTTTGTAATGAAAAACATCCCATGGCGTACCATTATTTTACTAACCACAAACACATCATATCTCATACATGTTCTCAACTGTCCGAAGGGGCAGAGAAGCCAGTAAAAAAGCAGCTCTGAGATCAGCGTTTGCAGACTTGGTGAACACTTTGGTGACATCCCCCAGCTGCATCATTCCTTTGCAAGCATCATTCCTTTGTATGTCCACCATCTACCAGCCCCGTGAGGCTTTTCTGGCAACCTCACACCCAGGAAGATGGACTCTAGCAGCCAGGAGATGCGACCAAAGTGCTCTGACATGACAACCGCAGAGCTGCTTTTATGCCAGCTTCTCCATGTAGCCCTGTCTTCCTCAGACTGGTCCCGACCACCTGTGGAGCTTGTCCCTCTCAGGTTCAGGCTCAAGTGCACTACTCTGTTACTTCCACAGCACACATGGGTAGCTCTGTGCCGTGGCACATTGGTTAAAAAACATTGGACTTGGTATTGCCAAGGCCACTGGTGTGGGCAAATAGGAAAATCCAGAATGTGTGAGCTGAGATACATTTAAAGAGGCAGGGGTCTCTGCTATCTAAACTATGGCTATGTACAATGCTTCAGCAATCCAAACTGTATCCATATGTAAACCGTAACATAGACCTTTGCTTCCCATACATATATTGTGACGGGCGACCACGGCCATTACCTGGCCGGGACGCAAACTGTATGGAAGGACTGTGGGAAAGAACATCAGCAAGGCAATACCTTCCCAGGGGATGCTAGAGGGCATCTGTCCTGGGCGGTTGTGGCACCATGGATTCCCACAGGGTATGCTGGGAGATGGAGTTTGGCAGAGACCTGTTGGGTTCCATGGGGGCCTCCAGGGGGAGCTGCAGCGCCCTACATTGGGCTTTTGCCACATCTAAGAATGATTCCAGGGCCGATTAATGAGCCACCTGGAACACTCCCAGGACCTGCTTAAAAGGAGCCACCTCACTTCATTTGGAGAGCCATAGTCGGGAGGAAGAAGTTTGCAAGGGAGGAGTAGAGGCGGAAGGACTGGGAATTGGTAGCTGTAGGAAGGACTGTGTTGTGGTGCTCTATGGACTGTGCTGTATATTGGGGGAGAGAAGAAGAAACGCTTCCCTGGCTGTAAATAAAGGCGCGTTGTGTGGCAGTTTGTGTCTCTGCCTGTCTATGTCAGGTTAGGGCGGCTGTACGCACTGTGGTGGTCCACGATAGATAGATAGATAGATAGATAGATAGATAGATAGATAGATAGATAGATAGATAGATAGATAGATAGATAGATAGATAGATAGATAGATAGATAGATAGATAGATAGATAGATAGATAGATAGATAGATAGATTTAAGTTCATAAGTATAGCCTTGTCAGCCTTTGGGCACGAAGCAGGAACCAGTCCATGATGGGGTGCCAGTCAAGTGCGGGCCACACTCATCCATATCATGCCAATTTAAAGTCACCAATAAAACATGTACCCTTGAAAAAACCCACACAGACATGGGAGGAATATGCAAACTCTATAAAGACAGCAATTCAGGAAAGTTTTGGACCCAGATCTCTATAGCTGTGAGGCAGCAAAATTAACCACTATTCCACCACGGTATTCCAAAAATAAGTTAGGATAATAAATATTTTTAAAAACATGAAGTATAGCAAGCCAGACTGTACAAGGTGGTATAGCTCGCTGTTATTTGGGAACTGTGCAAGTAATTGGCATCAGAATGTTACACCAAATTTGGGCCCTTCTGAAGACAGGCATCCTGGATCAAAGCTAAGTATTATGGAAATGAATGCTTTATTATTAGATAAAATGCATGCATAATCAATGAAGCCTCCATCTAGATTGCCCACAAGCACTCACATGTAGGTCACAAATGCGCGGCTTCATAGCAAAGGTTGGCCCCAGAGGACACATAAGAGGCATAGCTGCAGGTCTTCTCTTACAACACACAGCTGTAGCTGTCCAGGCTAAGCCTCCATTCTTGCCATTTTCCCCAATGTAATACATACTTCCTTGTATACAGGGCACTTAATACAGTAAATAATAAATTAAATCACTGGTATTACTTTATTCAGAGACGCAATCAATTCAAGTCCGCATTTTTATTGCTTGGAACCTACTGTCAAAACAGTAAGGGTGATGGATTTGGAAAATTATATTCATTTTCTTGTATGTAAAATAATAATAATAAAAATGATAGCATTTCTACCAATGCTACTGCGACTTCCGTGTATGCCACCCTGTGATGCATGTGGTTATTACCAGCCGTCCCGGTGAAATTTATAGAGTGAGAACAAAGGGCTACTATACTTGTCTGAACCTTAAGCATAAATCATGGGTGAAAAAAGGAAAAACATATCTAGCAGACAATTGGCATGACAGCTCTGAATCATAAAGACACAAATATATATATATATATATATATATATATATATATATATATATATATATATATATTTATCTATGTATGTATGTATATATATATATATTGGGTGTTAGAGGATAAATAAATAAAAAATACCAGTAATCTCCTCCTCCTCCTGCATATTTCTTCTGCTAATGCATGTGCCTGCTGCCTTTTTCAAGTTATCTATGTTGAAACAATAATTTTTTCTGGCTTGGATGAATCGGCTTTTTATTTGGCCTTCACTTGAAATGTCATATTCATCACAGCTCCGGCTGTGTCTCTCTGTCAAGACTGTCTAATTTCCGGAGACAAAAAAATGGAATAGCCAGAATTAAATCACTTTTAATGCACATACATATCATGGCTTCTAATACATTTTGTCAATCTTGTATAAAATATTCTGATGCAGACAATAATCAAGGAAAAGTGGGAAGTAAAGGTTTACAGCACAGCCAAAAAAAATGAAATGTTATTATAGCAACCATCATATGAAGTCAACTGTTAGTGAGGACTGCGGCAATTTGAACATCATTTAGCAGAGACTAAATGCTTCATTTACAGCCAACTTATAATTAGTGCCGGTAACCTGTATGTTTAAATAAGTCATTGTTTGAACGAAAACAAAATAAATAAGCAGTGAATTAATGCGACACACAGAAACAGTGAGATAAATAAATTATGTTAATGTGCCTAAAAGTATTAAAATGACTCCAATATCTAAATTCTTCTTGATTAATTATATAAAGGATTAGAAAAGACCATCTTTTCAGAACACTTTATATATTTCAGGGTTTTAGAATTTGCTGTTCTTTTATATTTCCTCTGAAGGAGTGCCCATGGCAAGAAATTGCTGATGTCAAGGACACCACCAGAGTGGCATAGTGCAGAGTTAGGACTAATGGACAGCCTCTAAGAAACGTTGAGTGCCAAACCTTCATCATGAAAGGCCATTATGGGACTGCAGGAAATGTCAGAGGTTAGAAAGCCCTATGTGTGGCGAATGGATAACAGGCATGGGTACGAGTATATTGGGGAGAAAAGAGGATCATCATGTCCAGAAAGATGTTAGACGACCTGCTAGCTTGCTATGATTTGCTTGACCATCTTCTAACAGAAAGAGATAGTGACGTCCTAAACACCTCCTAGTCATTACAGGGAACACTGTCCCAGAACAGAATATTTAGATCTTTGCTGTACCTTGGCTGATGCAGACAAATGATAACCTGCTTGGAAGCCTGGCATGCATTGGGGTGCTGCAGGAATACCAGAGGAAGCTACAACATAAGAAAAGTGACAAACGAGACGACACCATTCAGGCCACCAAGCCCATTTGTTTAGCTAATAGCTAAGCTTTCCAAATATCTCATCCAAATTCTTCTTGAAGGTTGTCTAGAAGATCTAGTTAAGGGTTGGGGCTAGAGGGACTTCTAAACATGTGCCCCAGGAAAAAAATGGAACGCTGTCTTCAGCCCCACAAGTGACTCCAGAATGACGATTACAGATTTGGAAGGACAGCGGAACAAACACTGAGCTAGGAGCTGTCAAAATCCTCTTTAAGTTAAACATATTATGGTGATCTTGGGGAAGTTTTTCCATGCCTTATAGATATGTGATAAAGTAAGTACACCCCATGACATTTCTGTATTATGTTATTTCTTTTTTAACATATGTGGACATATCGACATTTCATCTTTATCTGAATAGTGTCTATAGATAAAGATGATATAATACAAGTCACTTCATTTTATAATTTAAATAAGTCCACCCCTACATTTATCACTCTCTCAGACACCTAAAATTAGAATCAGATGACCAGGTCTATGCGAGTAATTAGAGAGGAACTTGTCTGAAGCTGTCTTATATAAAGTTTAGACTTTTATTTTGGACACATCATTCCTGTGTGGTGCTGAGTTGTCACCCGCTGCACTTGGGTCCCAATTCAGGTGGTCTGTCATGTGGTGGGCGCGGCAACACGCTCTCAGTGTATGCTCCCAACCCCTTTGATGTTGAAGTGTGTGTATCGCCATGCTTTCATCAAAAGAGCTTTTTGAGGCCTTCAGAAAGAAGGTTATAGATACCTGTGAGTATGGGAAGGGATTTATAAAAGATTTCTAAACAACTGGAAATCAACCATTGCACTATCCAGAAGATAATCTGCAAATTCACTGGAGAGCAGAAAGCAAAAAGCTGAAAAGAAGTCTCTTAAAAGCCCTGAGTGCTGAAGCACATGGCCTGTCCTCCATGACATCACTCACAATGGAGTTCCAATCAGTCTCTGAAAACAGCATCACCACAAGAACTGTGTGTTGGGAGCTTCAAGCAATTTGTGTCTGTGGCTGAGAAGCTGCACACAAGACTGAGATCAGTATGCACAATGCCAGACATTGGATGGAGTGGTACAAAGCACACCACCATTGGAGTCTGGAGCCACAGAAAGTTAATCTCTGGAGTGATGAATCACGTTTCACTATCGGGCAGTCTAATGGACCAATCTGGGTTTGGGTGGATGCCAGGAGAACAGTACCTTCTGGACTGCATAGTGGTTTAGTGAATAATTATCTGAGGAACTTTTCAGGGCTTGTGCTAGGCCACTTGATTCCTGTGCAGAGTATTTTTAAAGCTACAACAGACAAAGACATTTTAGACAGCCGTACACTTCCAATTTTATGGCAGCAGTTTTGGGAGGACCCTTTTACTGTCCCAGCATGACTGTGTCTCTGTGTACAATGCCAGGTCCATAAAACTTGGCCTGCACAGAGCACTGACCTGACCTTCATTTGGGATGAAGTGGAATGCTGATTGTGAGTCAGGTCTTCTCATCTTGTCTCGTGCTCTTTTGGCTGAGTGGGCACAGTTCCCACAGGCACAATCCAGAATCTTGTGGAAACCCTCCCCAGAAGAATGAAGGCTGTTAAAGCTGCAAAGAGGCCGGCAACACCATGTTAATGCCCATAGTTTGGGAATGGCATGACCAACAAGATGATATAGGTGAGATGGTCAGGAGTTCATACATTTTTGGCCATATAGTGTCTATTGTGGTGGACGGCTTGGGCCCTTGCCCGGCCGGGACGCCTCTTCTGCATATGGTCCAGGGGAACAGGCATGGGCTGTACAATACCTCCCTCGGGACGCTAGATGGCAGCCCCTCTGGATGGCAGTGGTGCCTCGGATACCCGCAGGGCCCCATGGGAGATGGAGTTCTCTTCGGCCCTCTTGGGGTCCGGGGGTGCCACAAGGGGGCGCTGCAGTAGCTCCTGAGCCTGTGTGGGCGGTTCTTCCACCACACCCGGAAGTGCAGCCGGAAGTGAGCAATCAAGCATCTAGAGCACTCCCGGGTGGCTTATAAGGGGAGCCAGCAGCCACTAATCCGTGGCAGTAAGAGTCGGGAGGAGGGAGACGAAGCTTGCCAGGAAGAGTGCTGGAGGAGAAAGAAAGAAAGAGAGAGAAGAGAAGAGAAAGAATTGTGTTTTGGTGTTGGGACTGTGTTGTTGTGCTTGTGGGAATAGGGAAGACATTTCCACAAGCGGGGAAAAAAGAAAATAAAAGCCATGTGTGCTTTGAACCTGTGTCCTACGTCTGTCTGTGTCAGGGCTCGCCTTTACACTATATAATGTGAAGAAGGTGCACTAGTCACCCAAGTCTGTGTCATTTCTAGATGCTTGTTATCAAAAGATGATACATTTTAAAAAATTTTCTTGAGTTAATATTAGCAAGAGAGAGGAAGTCAGGTTCAGTATTTGCAGGAAGTAAGGCTTGAGGCTTGACAGTTGCATTATCTATTTTTAAATCTTTTTTTTAAAATAGCAACAAGATGTCATTATTTTTAATTTTATTTGATGGCTATTTTAGACAAAAACGTTCTATAAATATGCACTGGCCAGTCTTCATAATTTAATTACTTTTTGTTGTCTTATGACAATGGAGGAAATCAAGCAAGGATCACATGGAATGTCAATGGTATAAATGGTGTCAAAAGTATGTGAAAGGTATGCTTCTATTTAAACATTTCACTTTATTTGTTGACTTCTGGAAGTCCTTGACTTTTATACGGCTTACAGAATTTAACTATTTCTCTGATGTTCACAAATATGCTCTGTTTGCCTTTAAGCCTATTTGCTGCAATTTAAGCCGCTGCACTAGACTAGCCTGGTAAGCGTCAGCGTTGGCCTCTGTGTGCTTGCATGCAGCCAGTTTAAGCGCAGTTGGCTCAGTGATTTACATCCATGGCGTCAGTTGCACTTTGTACATATTGCTCTAGTACTTTTTTAAATACTGTAGTTTTACAGTTCATTAGCAGTGTGTATAATGATCAGTGTTGCAGTAATTGTGATGCTATTTGCATGAAAAATGTGTTCCATTAAAATTTCACTTTTTCTTTGTGAATTGTGACATTTTCTTAAAGTTCAGCAAAAAAGTATTTGGCGTCCAGGGATGCATTAACCCCCAAGTATGTGGCAGTTTAAGGGTTAAAGCCCCAAGATGACGCCGAAAACACTCTGCACCTTCTAAGGCTTCTGGCAATGAAAACACGCTTGCATGAATTACAGTATATATAGCGGTAACATTGGTATTTTACATTCTAGCACTGCGGGAGACATGCAGTACAGTATACAGGTTTACCTTTACATTCTTCATTTTTAGGTAATGTATTAAGCTGAGTTTGAAATTAAATGAAAGTGTTTTGGGGGCATATTTAGGATTTAAACTATAAAAATAGGCATTTTTTTTTAACCACATCCAAAATTTGCGGTTTTTCACAATTCGCGGGTGCTCTAGGAACATAACCCCCGTGAATTTTGGGGGGATGTACTGTACTTTCTTTCTGTCTCTTCAGAAATATGCTTTTGTTGTGATATTATGTGCCTGTTTCAACAAAGGAAACAGAGTTGGGGGCACCCGCTGGCAAATCCTGTATAATTAAAAATAAACGCATTGAAAAAAGGGGAAAAAGATGTCTTCACAGATGCAAATCTCAAAGTGACTGCTCCAGGATAGTGACACTTCTGGTTAAGTACAATCCACGGGGACTGACACCGGAAGTGACATCAGAGGTGGCAGGCCTGTCAATCATCCGGTCTGTAGAAAGGAAGAGAAGAGGCATTAGTAAACAGTGCCACTTTGTGGATTGGCAAGGAATTACCACCACTGGTGACTTTAAGCTGTCCTGAAGATGCACAAGTGTGACAGTTGTGGAAGAATAATTTTAAGGTAACATAGCATTCGTCTTAATGAAATAGCATAAAGGCTTAATAAATGTCAGAAACCTTTGCAGGTATATCAGGAAACCAGATAAAGGTCAAGTGAACAACAAAATGTACTGAAAGATGACTAAGAGATGACTAAGAAATCAGCAGATGTCCTGTAAAACAACCAGAACGGACAGTTCTTATATGCTCAGAAATTTCAAGGGTGGTGGCTCAACTGAAAGGTATAAGTAGAACCAGAATGTAATACAACAGACTTTCACAATATCTTATATAAGTCACTTGGGTGTAAACCAATGAACCAATCAGAGATAATGTACGCATTGATTAACGCTGTGTGTAAATTCAATCTATATATGTATATAAAATCCAATGTCTGTCTGTCTGTCTGTCTGTCCAGTATTCACAAGAGCACTACTTATATCGGGTTATTTTCCATAATTTGCTTGAACATTCCAGTTGATTTTGCGACTTCTCTCATTGCACTAAGTATCATATTTTTTATTTATTATTTTTATTTATTCATGCAAAGCTGCGAGAGAGGCTGCAGGCCGAGGGGAGGGGGAATGTGACGTCAGGAGTGGGGAGGGGGGTGGGACCCTCTTCACTCACGCGCCAGCCTCCGTTCGACTCGCTCTACCTCTTGCCACGTGTTGGAGCGTACCTTGCCTCCACTTAGCTAGCGATACCCGTTTGTTCAACAGATATTATCATCTACAGATTGTTAAGGAGTAACGTTTGATGTTTTTGAGAGAGAGATCAGAGCTACGTTTGTTTTAGAGGGTTGCTGCTCAATGTCAGAGATATCATGGCCATGTGCTTTTCTCCCCACGCAGGGGACGCTCTCCCGTCAGAGATGAACAAGATCAGATACAGTGCCAACATTTGCAGTGTAGCTACCTTCCGCTTGGCCATAATTACTTTTTTTTTTATTGATTTTTAAAGTTTGTCCTATTTCACTACTACGTGGGTGGAGCCGCAGGGGGCAGCTAATAGTTTAGAGAATTAGCCTGTATCTCTGATCATTCTGGCCATGCTGTAACAGAGGAGGAATTAAAAGACACCCTGAACAGCTTTTCTCCTGTCTGATAACTGATTTGTCCTGTTAGAGGATGTTTCTTTCTTTAAATAAGATGTTAAATTTCTACCACACAGTGAAATCAAGGGTCCAAAATAAGTAATGCTTATGTTGAGCATGGCTGGCTGTAATCAAGCCTGGCTTTGTTCAGTCAGCAGATTCTAATGATCTCTTTAACTGGTTGATTTAAATAGGGGGCATTTACTTTCTTACAAACGACTATCAATTGGTGTGGGATTACTTTTTTTATTACGTAAATTAAATAAAATGTGTTATTTAAACAATCAGGTGCCCTTTACCTAATACATCTGTCCATCCATCCATTATCCAACCCGCTATATCCTAACTACAGGGTCATGGGGGTCTGCTGGAGCCAATCCCAGCCAACACAGGACGCAAGGCAGGAAACAAACCCCGGGTAGGGCACCAGCCCACCGCAGGCCACATACACCCTCACACCAAGCACACACTAGGGACAATTTAGGATTGCCAATACATCTAATCTGCATGTCTTTGGACTGTGGGAGGAAACCGGAGCGCCCGGAGGAAAACCACGCAGACACGGGGAGAACATGCAAACTCCTGTGGTACGCGGCTGGGGGTCAGACCCAGCCGGGACGCCTGAAAGGACTGGGTTGTGGCTTATTTATCCTCCGGGCCATGAGGGGGCAACCGCCCTGGAGTAGAAGAGGCCCACGGAAGGGGAGCAGGGAGGCTCAAGACCGCTGGGGCCTCTGGTCGCCGCCAGGGGGTGCCCTGAGCCTCATGGAGCCCGGGACTTATTCACTTCTGCCACACCCATGAAGGACGATCCTTCCAGGGTCACCCGGAGTGCTTCCGGGTGCTCTCCTGATGCTTCCACCACACCAGGACGTGATGTCAGGTAGAACACCTGGTGCCCATCCGGGTGAGGATAAAGGGAGCCGCCTCCCTCCTGTCAGTGAGCTGGAGTCGGGAGCAGGAGCAGGACGAAGCTCCTGGAGATATAGTGCAGGTGGCCCAGGGACAAGGAGAGAGAAGGCCCAGGAGAAAGGTGACTGGGGCTAGAGGCACTGTGTTGGTGTGGAAGACAAAATAAAAGCATATCATTGATAAAGATGCGGTGTCTGACTGGTGGTGTCCAGGCAAATATCACACTCCATGCAGGGAGGACCCGAGAAGCGAACCCAGGTCTCCTAACTGCGAGGCAGCAGCGCTACCCACAGCACCACCGTGTCACCCCTACCTAATACATGTTGACCGCAAAACATTTAGTGAAATAAGTTTGCAGAAGCAGAGGAAATCAGTAACAGGCAAACGCTTTTTGCACTGTAGTTTGTTAAGTGCTTTTTGATGGTGTGAATTATGCTAGGGTATTTAAAAATTCTCATACACTTCATAAGGTTTCTTTAGCTATGCCACACTTAACTTTGCACCTTTACTTTCTGAATGGCGTCTTTAACTTTGTCTGTCTGTTAGGACAACATTAATGACACAGCCGTGTATTAAACAAACACTGCTATTGTTACTGCTGTCTGCTGTTTGTGTCATTTGAGCCTTTCTAAGGAGAAAAGCAGGCGCAGAGTCTTTTATAAGCAGCAACACAGTAAAAAAGCTGAAGCCTTCATGACTTCCAGTCAAGCTGAAGGATTCATATTATGCATTAACAAGTGAGCCATACATATTGCAAATCATTCTAATCCACCGTGAAAGGCAGGGTGCCTGTCAAGGAGTGCCATCGAGCAGCATCAGTGTGGCATGAATAATGAAACTGGAGACCTTTGTTGCAATGAGGCTTAGAGAGAGGCAGACTGGCATGCCGACTCATGACAAGGGAAAGAAATCTGCCTGCACTTCAAATGTTACAGCTCTCGCCATTTTTTTAAATAAAGGATTTTCATTAATTCTTAAGTTATTTTTATTTATTTATTTATTTATTTTGTAATTTAAATTTCAAGCAGAGTGTCTTGCTTAGGAACCATCTGTAATGCAAGAAACAAACAGCACACTTCTGTTCCTGCATGGAAGTGGCTTTTTGACAAACTGATAATCTACCCAAGCAGCCGTACCACATGCACTTCAGAACAGCTAAGCATGTTCTAATAATCTTCTGTATAATTTTGCTGTTGGAAGAATGCACTTTTAATTCACGTTATATTTTCTGGTTTCCTCTTTGTGGGTTGGTTACTGTAACAGTTTGGATGCCTACGTTTTACAGCAGTCATACCACATTCACTTCAAAACAGGTCATCCACCTCAAGCTCAGCCTGTTCGGGCCCGGCCAGTACTTGGATGGAGGGACCATCTAGGAAAAGCTTGGCTTGCTGCTGGAAGAGGTGTGGGTGAGGCCAGCAACGGGCCGCTCTACCCTGTGGCCTGAATGTGGATCCCAATGCCCCAGCGCAGTGATGAGGACACTACTCTGTAAAATTGGTGTTGTCCTTTGGATGAGACACAAAAACGAGGTCCAGACTCTCTTGTGGTCATAAGAGATCCCTGTGCATCCTTTGTAAAGAGTAGGGTGTATCCTGATGTCCAAGCTGAACTGCCCACCACGGCTTAGTCATTCTGACCCCCTAATCATCCTCTGTCTTTAATTGACTATCTCTGTCAACACTTCACCACCTAAATGCTCACGTGAGGTGAGTGTACTGGCTCAAAATGGCTTCCGTCGTATCATTGCAAAACAGTGTTGGTTGAACTGGCTCACACTCACAGAAGTGTTTTGAATAATGAGAAAAGTGCTATATAAATGTAACGAATTATTATTATTATTATTAATTTTATTATTATAATTACCGTGAAGAAAAACCCCATTAGAGTGTGGCCATGTCTATTGGTGCCATGTGCCAGAGCAAGAAACAACCCTGATTGGGGCAAAATTTAATCACAGGGCCTATTCTTGAACACACTTGCATAATGCCCACTTAGAATTTCCATTAGCCTAACATCTTTGGGATGTGAGGCTATAACTAGAATATTTATAGAGAGAGAATAAGATATAGAGAAAAATCTATATAAGACACGGGGAAAATGGGCAAACTCCACACAAATAGCAACCAGGTGTGGGATTTAAACCGAACACCGTGAATCCATTAGGTAGCAGAGCTAACTGTTACACTGCTATCCTGTATTAGCATTGCATTAAAAAATTTAATGTTAGTAAGTGTAAAGTATTACACATAGGAAGTAAAAACGTTAGGTTTGAATACACAATGGGCAGTCTGAAAATCGAGAGTACACCTTAAGAGAAGGATTTAGGAGTCATAGTGGACTCTAAACTATGAACTTCTAGACAGTGTACAGAAGCCATTAAGAAGGCTAACAGAATGTCAGGTTATATAGCACCTTGATGTGTGGAGTACAAGTCCCAGGAGGTTCTGCTCAAGCTTTATAACACATGGGTGAGGCCTCATCTGGAGTATTGAGTGCAGTTTTTGGTCTCCAGGCTACAAAAACAACAACAACATTTAATTCTAGAGCACATTTTTATACAAATAATGTAGCTCAAAGTGTTTTACATGATGAAGAAAGAGGAAAAAGACAAAATAAACAATTAAAATTAGGGAACACTAATTAACATAGAATAAGAGTATGGTCTGATGGCCAGGGAGGACAGAAAAACAACTAAAAACTCCAGACAGCTGGAGAAAAAAATAAAATCTGCAAGGGTTCCAAGGCCACGAGACCACCCAGCCCCCTCTAGGCATTCCACCTCACATAAATGACCTCAATCAGTTCTCATTGTATTCAGGGTTCTCATGGAAGAATTTGATGATGACGGTCATGTGGACTTCTGGCCTTTAATCCATCAATGTAGGGACATCACGGTGCTTTGATCGGGTGGTGGTGGCGCTGATCGCCACCATAGAAAACCGGAAAAGAACAGAAGAGAAAGTAGGGGTTAGTATGGACATAGGAAAAAGGAAAAAGGACATAGCAGCACTAGAAAAGGTCCAGAGAAGAGCGACTAGGCTGATTTCAGGGCTGCAGGGGATGAGTTACGAGGAAAGATTAAAAGAGCTGAGCCTTTACAGTTTAAGCAAAAGAAGATTAAGAGGAAACCTGACTGAAGTGTTTAAAATTATGAAGGGAATTAGTCCAGTGGATCGAGACGGTGACTTTAAAATGAGTTCATCAAGAACACGGAGACACAGTTGGAAGCTTGTTAAGGGTAAATTTCGCACAAACATGAGGAAGTTTTTCTTTACACAAAGAACGACAGACACTTGGAATAAGCTACCAAGTAGTATGGTAGACAGTAAGACTTTAGGGTCTTTCAAAACTCGACTTGATGTTTTTTTGGAAGAAATAAGTGGATAGGACTGGCGAGCTTTGTTATGCTGAATGGTCTGTTCTTGTCTAGATTGCTCTAATGTTCTAATAACTGCATCATAGAAATACACAAAATGAAGCATACATGTGGAAATGTTTATTTCTAAACATACAAATGTTGCCTTACATATTTTTTTAACTTTCTAGTTTTTATTTTTTTTTAGATTACACGTCTGCTCTATCTGGCCTTAGATTTTTCGTATTTATGTTCCATTTCTGTCTTTTGAATGCACATCAATGACTGTTATAAAAGTTTATTCTAAACAACCTTGTAAAGGTCTGTGTTATTGCACTACTTTGCACTCTGTTAAAGACGGTTAATGGAACTGGTGCTCCATCCAGGGGTTAGATTAAGGTGACCGCCACTATGGCATATCAAAAAAGGAGACTAAGGGGATTTAGGTGCCAGGAAGGGTACCTGGCCTCTAATGTTTTGCCCTAATAAATTCTTTAATGATAAGATATAAATGATAATAAAAACAATAACCTCACAGTTATGCTGATGACACGCAGCTTTACTTATTTATAGCATCTGATAACCCTAAAGCTTTGGCCTCTCTGATCCTGGATGAGTAGTAATTTTATCAAGCTCAACAAAGAAATATAGAAATGTTAGTGGCTGGCCAAACTGGAAATAGTGAGGGTCTTGGAGATAAACTTCATTCCTTAGCATTAAAAGTCGGAAGTACAGAATTGAGGTGTAGTCATGGACTCTGACCTAAACTTTAAATTGGACAGTAACCACATTATCAGGACTGTGTTTTTTCATTTAAGGAGCATAGCAAAAGCTACACCTCTCATAGCATTGCAAGATGCTGAGACATTAATCAGGCTTTTGTTTTTAGTCAACTAGATTACTATAATGCATTCCCAGCAGGACTACGTAAAAAAGACATCCATCGGTTATAGTTAGTTCAGAATGCAGCAGCAAGAATGTTAACCAGAAAAAGAAAGTCTGAACACAACTCACTAGTTTTATTATCATTACACTGATTATATTTGTCCTTTAAGAGTTAATTTTAAAATACTATTAATGGTGAAATATCTTGATCCTTTCTAACATTTGGAGTCCCTGTCTCTTTGTATTCCAAGTTGTAACCTTGGATCGTCTAATAGTGGTCTTCTTATTATTCCAAGAACTAAACTATTAAAAATGTGGTACAGTAAAAGTGGTGAGGTGGCCTTTTGCTATAATGCACTCGAGAACGTGAATCCTTTGTTAGGCCAATACCGTAGAACGTTTTTAAGAACTTCCAAAAATCCACTTTCTTAATTTGGCTTGTTTCACAGCAATATGTTAACTCTGCTTCTAATAGATTATATATAATGTGGAACACAGCCCAGACACAGACAGGCGGACAGCGATGGTTCAACCCACACACGTTTATTATACATAATATTTACAAATGAAACACACACACAACCACCAAACTCCCTAAAAGTCCAGGCCCTCACACTGCCTCACTCTCTTCAGGCCGCCTCCAACCGAGCTCTGTCCTACCCGACTCCAGCCATCGAATGGAGGGAGGCGGCCCTTTTTATAACCACCCAGATGTGATCCAGGTGCCTCCTGAAAATCCTCCGCCGACACTCCCCAGTGTGGCGGAAGTGCCGGCTGCACACCCGGAAGCACTCCAGGTGTCCGTGGTCTTCTTCCCCCCAGCACTTCCGGGCTCCGAAGGCATTGGGGCACCCCCTAGCGGTGACCACGGGCCCCTACAGGGCTGAGCTTCAAAGCTCTGTACCCATGGTCCCCAAAGCCACCAGGGCAGTCGCCCCTACATGGTCTGGGGGAGGTGTAAGCCCTCCTCTGGTCCTCTGGGGCGTCCCGGCTGGGTACCACCCCCAGCCACCTGTGACAATAAATACACATATCAAAAATATCTGGCATTCATTATTAATCTCTACTTTTCTCTGCTTTCTTGTCCAGTTTTTTGCACCACTATCATCTGATCAAAGTACAATGCAGCCACCTGCGATGTTCAAATAAAAGCAGAAGCTGTGTCTGTCAATGGGGCCCACTGCATCGAATCTTCAAGGATGAAGTTTAAAAAACAATTGGAACTACTTAAGAGCATTTTTGTTAGGTTGAATGCCCATTGGGGGAATGGGTGGTCTTTTGGCCTTGAAACCCTTGCAGATTTTGTTTTTCTTCTCCGAAATCTCATCTGTGGAGTTTCCCGTTTTTCTGTTCTTTTCAGCAGTCTGACCATAGAATCAGACTTTTTATTTGAGACTTCAGAACGAATCTATAAATAAGGACTCTGTGTTATGTAAGTATACAGGATAAGTCAAAATTATGTTAACATTTGAATGGCGGAAACAATTTATTCACAAAACATACTTCATATGTGCAAGACGATTTACAGGAATGTCTCAACCTGTTCACCATCATGTTGAACACACAAAAACCAACGATCAACAGTGCACTTTAAAGCCTGGACATACATTTCGTGGGGAGTAGATGATACCACAGTCCGTATTCTGTCCTTCAGGTCATTGATATCACAAACTTTCCTGCTATACATGCGCTCCTTCAGCATACCCCATAACCAGAAATCACAGGGTGTCCTATCAGGGGAGTGTGGAGGCCATGGCAATGGTCCACCACAACCTATCCATCGTCCTGGAAAGGTATGGTTGAGATAAAAATAATCCATTAGTGTTAACATAATTTTGACTCGCCCTGTATATTGATTTATTCCTATTTACTATTTTTGGCATGCCATTTATTCCTTCCTATTCTTATCTGTTTTTAATTTGTTTCTCTTTTCATCACATTTTTTCTTTGACATCTTTTGAAGCAATCTGAGCTACATTCTTTGTATGAAAACGTGCTATCAGGTAACTGCCATAGTTCCTGGCGGTTCATTTCGAATGGGAGTTTCGGTGAGTTCTTACTGTGCGTGTTTACTGTGCTTTTGTGAATTTTTGTGTGATTTTTCTGGATCCCTGACCTTTTTTTTTTTTTGTTCTGTTTTCTGGCCATTCTCTGGATTGGTAATTTGGGAGTTTGTTTGCTTGGATTGCCTTGTTACTACAGGAAAAGTATTGCAATCGTCCAAAAATTTGATGTTGAGATTTTCATGAATCTCGACATTTTAGACTTCCCTGACTTTCTCATACATGAAGTACAGGGAAAGTATTGGAATCCTCCAAAAATTCCATTTCGATATTTTGATGAATCTCGATGTTGTAAAGTCCAAAAATACCATGGACGCTATCCAGTGACCTGAGACGAAGACTGGGCTCCTTTGCTACTGTGTCTTTCCGGAAAATCCTTGCGTACCGTTCGTTTGACTTTGTGTCGAATGAGCAGTTGCTCATGGAGTCCCGAATGAGGCACATTACCTGCATTGTGAAGGAGCGTCAGTTACGGCACTACAGCCATGTGGCGTGATTCCTGGAGGGTGATCTGGCTCACAGGATCCTCATTGTTGGGGACCTGAGTGACTGGACCAGGCCAAGAGGTCGTCCATGTAACACCTGGCTGTGGCAGATAGAGGGTAACTTCCGGAGGGTGGGAATGGGCAGCATGTCTGCCTGGGGGGTTGCTGAGCTGTTTCATCATGTGGTGGGTGTGGCAGTGCACCATACCAGTGCATGCTCCCCAACTTGACTTGACGTGATTCACAAAACCACCACAGCAACTTCTGCAACACTGCTGGGAAACCACTGGACGTGTTCAACGCTGCCACCTGGTAGGTGGGCATGTCAAACGGGTTGAGGAGTTCCACAAACTGTTCTTTACATCACATGACAATTTCAATAGTTTTGACAATTGTGGGTCTAAATTTGTTTTCCAGAAATTCTTTAATTAATTTTAAATTTCAGAGTTACTTTTCTAGTAAAAAAAAAATGTTCCTTCAAGAATTACATCTATCGTCTGTCCTTATCTAAGATTAACATGTTTGGAAAAGCATACAAGTGATTGGTAATGGCTACAACAAGAATTTGCAAAAAAAGCAAACAAGAGCATAGTATAATACAAGCAAAACAGAAATCATAAAAAGATGAATGAAGAAAGTGAATTTCTAGACAAATAAAAACTTAACAGCAAATAATACAAAATGAAGTGAGACGTTCCTGGAAACTCAAAACCTGTTCTTTTACAACATAAAATTTCTTAAACTTCAGTCGTTGATGCATATTTTTGTATGTTTAGTGTGACTGTCTACTTCACTTATCAAATTATATTAAAGCTTCCTCTCACAAGTACAGTACATGGCCTGGCACCCTCCAGTAAAACTCTATTACAGAAAGCAAAATTCAATACATAGCCTCGGTGATCTGTGGCAAAAAAGCACTCTCTAAACCTTGACACTAGCACCACCATACCCGACAGTATGCTACTACAAAAATTCAGAAGGGTTCTTAACGTGTGTGGCACTTCTTTTTATCAGACAAAACAAAACTCCACAGTTTTCCACATGGGGTCTCACAAGTGCATTATGCTGCTTATGAAGAAAATCTCTGGATTTGCATTCTATGTATCATGAGCACTACCCATCCTATTAGCCTTTTAAATCTATTTTGTACGTTTCTATAGTAAGGGACATTTTGCCCAGTTAACCCTCTTTTCTGTACCAGCACCTGATCATGTGTTCATATTCTTATTTATTTTATCCTAACTTTACTGCATACAATAATAAAGGGCCTCTTATTTAACCGGCACCTTCCAAAAGACACACAGCCACTTTCATATTCTGAAGGTGTTGGTTACTTTGTACTCCATTTTCCTCTTTCTAAACACATTTTTAAAATATGCCTTGCACTTTTACACTCAGCTACAACCAAATGAAGCATATGCAGCTCATGGGAAAAATCAACTGAGACCATTGTGCCTTCATTGTAATCATATCAGAAATGTTATCGTTACATTAGGGCTGATCACACTGAGTGAGCAGCCAGCAGTATGCGGAGCGGAGAATAAAATATCTTTAATGTCTTCACATCATGCTCAATACTGAACTACCATAATAGTCTCAGGAGACGTGAAAGCATTTGATCCCTTGAATGCCACATTAGCCAGGTTCTGAGGTTGACCATCGCCATCGGATTTTCAGTTTCTCAAGCTTTACAGAGTACTTTTGTCTTTATTATAGGAAGATAAAACCACAGAAGATACAATCTTAATTGACTCTATCATATAAGCCGTAAACCCGTAAATGTGAAAATCATGCACTGGTGTACAAGGAGCACGTAACAATTGTGAGTACAGCCATTCCAGACCTTGAAATTAGTTCATGTTTTATGTTTGCTTTTCTCTTTAGCCCATGACATTATTGCTTTTCCCTTGGCTGCCATGGCTCACCTCATTAATTCAGGTCACGCACATATGCACACAATTTCATATAGCATCCTGCCATGGAGAACAAGCTACTTCACCTTATAGCGTACACACACACAGACATATTTTACCATTTGAGCTCTGGCAGGTTATGCAGTGTCATCAAGGTTACAAAGAGAACCAGGATGGCAGTTCTTGGTTTAAAGTAGAACACTTTAAATGAGAGGTTACATTGTCTGTTAGATAGATAGATAGAAAGATAGATAGATAGATAGATAGATAGATAGATAGATAGATAGATAGATAGATAGATAGATAGATAGATAGATAGATAGATAGATAGATAGATAGATGTTTTTAATTTTAGTATAGTAGGCTGGATAGATAGATAGATAGATAGATAGATAGATAGATAGATAGATAGATAGATAGATAGATAGATAGATAGATAGATAGATAGATAGATAGATAGATGTTTTTAATTTTAGTATAGTAGGCTGGATAGATAGATAGATAGATAGATAGATAGATAGATAGATAGATAGATAGATAGATAGATAGATAGATAGATAGATAGATAGATAGAAGGGACATTATTGATTACATGCTTTAGCATGTACCACTCCTCAGAACTTTTTTACCACCCTGAGATGGCATGATTATACTATGCTTTACCAATCCCTAAAATGGCAGCTAAAAACAGAAATAAACTAAATAAATGATCTACTACTACTTTCCTACTTGTTACACAACAAACACAGAGCTCATTAACAGAAGCAAAATATAGGATTTGTAGCAAAATGTAGAAATTGTCATTGTACATGCTGTAAAATACACACAATAAATAAATCCGCCATTTATAAAACATCTTGAGCTGCAGCACATCCCGCACAGTTATGGGTTACACTGCAAAACACTCCACTAATAAAGCACGGATACACAAATTATAATTATCGTAAAGAATTAATAGAGGATGAGAAGAAACAAAAAGTCCTTTAAATGTCTATCATTTGAATTACTCGTTTCTTAATGTCCATTATGGCGAGGGTTATGCCAAACCATACCTCAATCCAGAGAAAGGCCTATCATCCACCACCTCTTCACACAGTCATGTCAGGCCCTCTCCCAAATTGACCATAAAAAAGTAAAAAGATCCTTTATGTTGTCATTCCTTTTGCCTTCTATAAAAATGAACCTGGGTTTACTTGATGTCTTCTAAAGGTGGCGTAGGTTAAGGGATAATCGACGCCACCTCTCTGGCTCTGTTCCCTGCCTCTCCTCTTCTTTGCTACTGCACCTTCACCTTTTTACGTATGGTCAGCCCCTCCCCTTTGAGTTTTTATTGGCCTTCCAAATCAGGTGATCCTTCTGAGGCAGCGAATAGGTTTTCTAATATAAATTCAGATTCTTTACTATTTACAGCAATAACAAAAAAGTACACTCAGACAATGACACTAAAACACACATGACAACTGTTACATGTACCAATACAGAATGTGAAAAATGGAGTAGAACAAAATGGTAATTCTGGACCGATTGTATTTTTTATGAATTAACTTCTGAAGTACAAATACAGGTGTATATATTGTACTGGACAAACATTTTAGGACACCCCCACATTTCAAGTTTTTGTTGAAATTTAAGCAATTCAAGTCCAAGGAATAACCTGAAATGGTACAAAGCTAAGCGGTAAACTTCCAGAGGTTAAAAAAAAGTTTAGGAGAGTGACCCCTACACTCCTCACAAAGAAATGGAAATTAACTAACCTAATGGATGACATTAAATTGTCCCTGCATCAATGTGTGTGTGTGTGTGTGTGTGTGTGTGTGTGTGTGAGAGAGAGAGAGTTAGTGAGCAATCCCAGAGCTGATTCCTAACTTTTGCATAATGCCAACAGCAAAGGCTCTAGTTTGCCTGTAAAGGAATGAGCAGTCTATAAAAATGTAATTACTGCAATTATTATATATCTATATGGTGACGCAGTCATTATAAAACTTATTTTTAAATCTGAGTCAATATATTTATATTTTTTGCATTACTTTGTGGTTAAAACTTTAGAGTAGGGGTTCCCAAAATTGTGTCTGTTAGTCAGTTATTGCTATGTAACAAGACTGTAACAAAGGCTTTGTTTGTGTTATATAGCAGTAACTGACTAACAGACACACTCCAGCAAGCCTTTAAACCACTAATCTAAAATGTTACGATATTATGTGATATTTTTACATAACAAAAGCTAGTGAATTGGGATTGAGAAGCTATTTTGGGTTTAATGCCCTGTTCTCATGAAAATCTTTCTTATGCACCATATATTCTTATGTCCTTAAACCAGTCCATTTTACTGTTCACTGAAGTCATTGACTGTCACAATAGCAGCCTGTGTTCTGTAACAATTAAATCATTTCCTGAACCAAAGCATTTCTAGAAGGCACATACACTGGATGAGAGGCAGCAACCCACAGGAATGTCTAGAAGCTATATCAATGTCTTGTGTGAAATATGAATTGTTATATGTGAGATAGTTATTCTGTTGAGTACCCTTGTTCAAGGTACAAATTGGACACAAATAATACAAATTGCAACATAATATTACATAATATTCTCAAATCCACTTTAAGGTTATCAAGTGTAACGCTTGTACCTTTGGGGTCAAGGCAGGAATCATCCTTGAAATGGGGCACCAATCTATTGCTGAGCCTACTCACACATACCCACGCTCTACCTATTTAGCATTACCAACTTTTATAACTCTGTATTGACCAATGCAATTTTCTACACTGTGGTGTGCCAGTTTGGTAACATCAGATCAAGAGAGGCCCCCCAAATCAACCAGCTAATTAAAAGGCCATGCTAGTTTATGGGACACACTCTGGACACCCTGGAGGTTGTTGCAAAGGAGAGAATTAAAGCAAAACTTAGTGCCATTATGAACAATGCTGCACATCTTCTCTCTGACACACTGACACTTAGGACTTCCAGTCAACAAATTTATTCAGCAGAAGTGTGTGAAGAAATACTATGGGGGCTCCTTTACACCAACGGCAATAAGCTCCTTGTTTGAAAATAGTGTGGAATATGACCCGGAGACAGACAGGCAGACACGTTTAAATCACCCCACACACATTTATTGAGGCGTACCATATTTACAATTTACTCACACAAGCCCCAATACCCCACAGTCCAGGACAATCAATAATGCCTTCTCACTCTATCTTCAGACCGCCTCCTTCTCTCCTCCAGAAACCTTGTCCACTCTTCCACCCGACTCAAGTCCATCTCTGAAGGGAGGCGGCCCCATTAAATAAGCACCCGGATGTGCTCCAGGTGTGTTCCCGGCAATCTCCCACCGATACGCCCCAGTGTGGTGGAAGTGCCAGCTGTCTCCCTGGAAGCACTCCGGGTGTCCCTGTTCCTCTCCCCCCCAGCACTTCCTGGTGTGGCGGAAGTGCTGGGGTCCAGGGTCCTCCAGGCATGGGGACGCCCCCTGGCGGTGACCACGGGCCCCTACAGGGTTGCGCTTCCAAGCCCTGTACCCGTGGCCCCCAATATAACCAGGGCGGTCGCCCCCTCGTGATCTGGAGGAGGCATGAGCCCTCCTCCGATCTTCTCGGGCGTCCCGGCTGGGTACCACCCCCATTCGGGTACCACAATAAATATGTCAATTTTTCCAGCGGGTCTCAGAATTTAGGTGGGATACCTTGGAAAACTTGTAAATTTTTGCATCTACATAATGCAAAAAAAAGCTTGATTTTCTGATAAAAATTTTCATTTTAAGATGTGAAATCCTATCAATTTTCTACATACACACACAGACACCATGCTAAAATCTACTTTTCTCGACATTTTGAACATTGTTGGATCAGAATATGAACTCAACTGATCAGTGTTTTTCAACCAGTGTGCTGCCCAGGTGGGTCAGAACCTGAGAGGGACAAGCTCTGCAGGTGGTCAACACTTGTCTGAGGAGGACAGGACTACCTGGAGAAGCTGGAATAAAAGCAGCTCCGCAATCGCGGTGTTAGAGCACTTTGGATGGGTCTTCCTGGCTGCTAGAGTCCATGTGCCCTGGGTGTGTGGTTGCTAGCGAGCCTCACTGCACTAGTGGATAGTGGGCATACGAGTTGCCTCTGAGGCAGAGAGGGACAGGCAACGGGGCAAAGTAGCTTGGAGACACCATCAAAGTGGTCACTAAGTGCCGTATCTCTGAACGATCATCTCGGAGCTGCTTTTTTTAATCGGCTTAACTGGTAGTCCTGCATACATTGAACACACGTATGAGATATACTGTATATGTGTTGGTGGTTAGTAAAACAGTGGTGTGCTTTGGGATGATTTTGGTTGCAAAGAGTGTGCCACTACAAAAAATAACGGTTGGGAAACACTGCGATAGATCATTTTTACCACATCACAAAACATCAGTTTACATGGAAGCAAATTTACGATGTAGAGGAACATGCCAAGGATGGCAGTACCAAAGCAATACATAGTGTGAATTTTATTCATTCACCAATAAAATGAAGATAATGGTTAAACACACACTGTAAGTACAACACATTGTGGTTCAAGACTGTGTACTAAATCAAGCGATGCTAGAAAGAAGGAATCCCCGATACGCAGGGTGCCGTTGGTTTAGAATGCTGCTGCTCATTTTTTGGTCAGAGCAGGAAAGTTTGCCTCTTTATCCCCTGTAATAAGAAGGTTAATTGTGCCAAGTTAATTTGTGAAAATAAAAATTATTTCACAAAGCCATGCAATTCAGCTGAGAGAGAGACATCCAGAGATGGACAAAGGACAGCTGTGAGTCATGTTAGATTGACAGAGGGTATGTGAGGGACACACAAGCAGGTTATTTTAAAAAACATGCTGATGTCTGTATGACCACTATGTTTGAAAAAACCCAGGGGCTGTTGTAAATTATGAGAACAGGTAAAGATATTCATAACCATCTTATGCTCTGGTAGTTATCCATATCTGACATAAATGTAAGTGTTTAAAGACTTTATGGGTGTATGTATTACATTAAATAGGTGTCAAAGATTGGAAGCCAAATGTCTACCTATAATAAATCTGGTTTGGTCTTGTGATATTGCTGAAAGGAGCACTTTCTCAATCCTTCTAGGTAGGATTTTGAAGAGTATCTTAACATCATTATTCAGAAGCAAGATTGGTCTGTATGATGCACATTCTAATAAGTCTTTATTGTTTTTAGGAAAAATGCTTGGCGAAAAGTTTGAGGCAGAATGTTTTTTTTTCTCTGGCTTCTATAAATGTTGCTAATAAGAGGGGAGCTACCTTAACCGAACATTTTTTATAAAATTCAGCAGGGTAGCCATCAGGACCTGCTGCTTCCCACTCTGAAGTGAGTTTATAGTGTCTAGTAATTCTGATAATGTCAGAGGTTTATCCAGTTCCTCTGCACTTAGATTATCTAGCTGTGGTATCCATAATATGTCAAAAGGTGCATTAGATAGTGTCTTTTGTTCTTTAAACTGAGTAGAATATAAGGACTTATAGTAGTCTCTAAATGTATGCATTATATTTTCACAGCCAATGATTCTATCTCTGTCTGTGTTGGTGATTACTGATATTTCATCACGAACTTCGTGCTTATTGATTTGTTGCGATAAGATCTTGCTAGCCTTCTCTCCGTGTTTGTAGTAATGATGTTGTGATTTAAAAATCAGTTTCGGTTTCTTTTGTTGTCAAGAGGTTGTGTTCTGATTGAAAAGCCTGTCTTTTCCTAAACAATGCCTCATTTGGAGACCTGGCGTATTCTCAATCTATTCTGGTAATTTTACTGATTAACTCTGATGTCTTCTTGGTTTCTGAATTATTTTTTTGGGAAAGATATGAGATAATCTCTTCTCTTACAAAAGCCTTCAGAGTTTCCCAGAGTATTCTTGCAGAAATCTCAGAGGATGCATTTGTCTCTTAAAAAAATCAATTTGCTTGGATATTAATTCTGTACAGTTCTCATCAGCTAATGACAGGTGGTTAAGACGCCAGCTGCGAGATGAGTATTTATAGTGATGAGGATACAGCACAACCTCAGAAGCGAACCTTGGTTGTTGACATTTCCGGCTGGAAGGAAAATCTAACATCTCTCACTTGGTTAGGATGTGCCTTCAGCATGTTTATGTATATATATGATTTTATATATATATATATATATATATATATATATATTCACGGCATTCGTAGTCTGTGTCACAATCTGATTGTATGGGTGGTTACCTACCAGGTAACACTTGTGGTTGGCCAGCAATCTGCTAACATCCGCCACGGTGCCCTCAGTTTGTGAGGAGCAGATCATAGAATGGTTGAAATAGTTTACTGTCAAATAAATGCAAAGAGTACACGACACGTGTTTCGCCCTCATTCTGGGCTCATCAGGTGTACACACTCCACTGCACTCCCTCTCGGGAATCGAATATATATATATATATATATATATATATATATATATCCTCTTTAATAAAACCCCTGTGTGCGTCCAGTGTCCGTGTGTGATGCTTCGAAGCAGATCCTTTAAAGGCCGCCTGATGCGTCACACAAGACAGAGAGGGTGGGAGCTATAAAATATCGCGCAGCCGATCCAATCGGATTTCGGTAAATGAGGTAAGACTAAAACATAAAACACGAAAAATCCAATCAGGTACTGAGACGCGGAGACCAGCTTCCCCAAAGAGGTGGGATTAGTGTTTGTTGTTGTGCAAGAGTTCACTCTGAGGATGTCAGATTTGCAATTAAGAAGCTTGACCCGGTAAAGTGTAAAGTGTCAGTCGTTGAAGGGGTTTTCCTAAATATACGAATTTTCATGATATTACAATATGATGACTTTTAAAAGTAGATTTATTTTCGCGCACATTACATCAGTTGCTGGGGAGAATCTGCTGATTGCCCACTGTTGTGAGAGAAAATTAAACGCATATTACGGACAGCAAAGCCAGTATTACTGTCAGAGAAAATTACAGGCATTTTACGGAAAAAATGTAATTAGGTAAAAGGTCCCTTGCCATTTAATATAGACTGTTCCTACTAATGTTTATGGACTACTGTTCTAGCGCCTGTTATTGTAACGGGCTTAATGTCTAGTATATATATATATAAGGGAATGAACTGTTACCTTTTAAAGCAAGTTAAATACATATTTCTCTTCTTGTACCTTATTTGTCTCTCTTGTATTTATTTTCCACCTGGGTACAAAAGGTATAGTATTTGGTTGTAGTCAATTCTGCATCAAAAAGAAACACGGGGAGAAAGGTGCCTCCCTCTGGATACATCCCCAATTTTTGGCCTCGTTGCCAGTTAGTTTTAGAATCAATTTTAAAATTCTGATGTCTGTTTTTAAATCACTACATGGGTATGCTCCTGGCTATTTATCTAAATTGTGTGTTTCACATCAGCCATCCAGAGAACTTAGAGCTACTGGTGGTCCCTCGTACTAAGTGTAAAACTAAGGGGGACAAGGCTTTTGCAGCTGCTGCACCGCGTCTGTGGATTTCTTTACTTTAATACAGTAGGAAATCACCTTCGATTGAACAGTTTAAAACTGGACTGATGACTCATTTCTACTCTTTAGCTTTCCATGATCTTCAGTGATTCTAGTAATCCTACTATCTTAGTCCGTGGTTTGTTTCACTTTACTTTTAGTTGTATTATGTTTTATGCATTTCATGTACTTTATGTTCTTTGTAAAGCACTTTGGCTACAGCATTGCTGATGCTGCATTAAATGTCTTCTATAAATACACTGACATTGACACTGGATCAGTATTAATGAAGACACCAAGCACAGCTCAGTTGTCCTCTGCCAAAACGAAAGCCAGATGGGGAGTGCGAGCAAACATCAAACAAGCAAAGGAACGTAAAGAATCGGTCAAAACTAGCCTGACGCTGGTCTTCTTCACATTAAAGGTGTTCAGTTTACCCTAAATGTTTGCTTTTAATTTAAACAACAAAGAAAACTTGCACATTTTGACTAGAATTTCCTGTAAAAATGACTACTTCATCTCAGTAGTATAAAACCTTGCAGCTTTGTAAATAAAATGTTTAAAGTTAATGTGATTCCCTGAAGGGTATGCTGCAGTACTTTAATGTTTTACCACGTAAGAAATATTAATTTCAGGCAGGAAATATAAAGATGCAATCAAACTATTTTTAGCATCTCACATATGGGTTTTGCCTGATTTTTAACGGCTGTTTTTATTTTATTTTATTTTTTTGAAAAAAAAAAAAGATGCCTTGGTATTCAGGATGTTCTCTTTTTTGAGTACTTGACCCCCAAAGGTCCAGCACAATTGTGGATGGATATTTTTTTTTTTCTATAAAAACAATCATTTGGAAAAATAATAATAATGAAAAAAATTCTGCCATCGCCACAATCCCATTCCATTTTTCATACCTTTTTTTTTCCACAAATAAAATAATCAACTTGTCAGTCAGACAAACTGCAGGCTGCCATTCATCACTCGATGATGAAGACCTGGTTATTTATTGCAGGGAATTGTGTCAGGTTATGGCTTTTTGGATCAGTAGCTCCGTGTCTGTATTCAGGCTCCATCTTCAGGCTCTCTTTTACTGAAGATTTTTTTTTTCCCAGTCTCTCCTTAAGCAGGATTTTTTTCTCTCCCCCTGTTTGGCATATGGCTTTCTATGAGATTAGCAGAACAAATCTATGTATGTCTGGGTAGGTGCAGGTTATTCCAGGGGGACGCAAGAGAAGTACTTGAAGATTGTGTGTGCAATTGGAGGGGAGGACTAAAATTACATTCTAGGTGGTGCAGTGGTAACGTAGACTCATAGTAAGTACACCTGGGTTTACATTCTGGATCCTCCCTGAGTGGAGTTTGCATATTCTCCCCAAATCTGTGTGGGTTTCCTCCAGGTGCTCCAGTTTCTTCCCACCATCCAAAGACATGCAGGTTCGGTGGATTGACGACATGAAATTGGCCTTGGTGTGTGAGTGTGTGTGTGTGTTCACCCTGTGAGGACTGGCGCCCTGTCCAGAGTTTGTTCCTGCCTTGTGCCCTATGCTACTTGAGATGGGCTCCATCCCAGCCTCCGTGACCCCGGTCTGGCTTAAGTGGGTTATAAAATGACTGACGGACTGCAGTTCATCCTAAATCATGCATCAATGTCTTAAGACTGCAGTATCAGATATGTGCATGCAGGTGCCTCTGATCTGGTGGTGGGCATCAAAAGCATGAGGGCAACAGAGATGCTAGAAATGAGAAGGTTTCCTGAAGTTGCTGGCCAGAACAATGTGACCATGAACAACCTCCTGATAATGTCCAGGATACCTTGTAAAAAGGGATTCAGATATGAATATTTTTATTAAAGAGCAGAATCAACAAACAATAGGTTTGTATGGCTGTGTTTTATAGAGGCTTATTACTCAGTGGCAGTTGGCTTAATTCCCAGTGATAACATCTCCAATACATCAATCACAACATTCTCTGATTCATCCATTAATCCATCATCCTAACTGCAGGGTCACGGGGGTCTGCTGCAGCCAATCCCACTCAACACAGGGCGCAAGGCAGGAAACAAATCCCTGGCAGTGCGCCAGCCCACCACAGCGCACACACACGCACACACCAAGCACACACTAGGGACAATTTAGGATCACCAATGAACCTAACCTGCATGTCTTTGGATTGTGGGAGGAAACCGGAGCAAACCGGAGAAAACCCACACAGACACGGAAGTGAACCCGGGTCTCCTAACTGCGAGACAGCAGCATTACCACTGCGCCACCATGCCGCCCTTCTCTGACTCACTCAGTCATATATAGTTGCGTCACACTTGATGACAGCATATTGTTCCGACCAGAGCGTCGTTAGTCGATATCATTTTTAAGCACTTTAATGCATATTAAGGGGTGGGGGGCATGTCTGTGTGTCTGATGTCTGATTTCATCGCTCTAACTTTGGATACAAGACTTCACGTTTGTATCACTGCATTATGTACACAGAAAATCTAGACACGCGCCAGCAGCACCCAGGGACGTGCCTCTGCATCATTTTAATTGTGATGATGCTTCAAGTATACGCCTGACCTGAGGTAACCTTCCCCAAAGTAACCTAACCTAACCTGAGAGTATAGGAGCTAGGTGGAGAACTTAGTGCAAGGAGAATTGTCTGCAACTTAATATCAGCAAAACCAAGGATCTGGGTATTGACTTTTACTGCACCAAAGAGCTTCTATGTCTGGTCTCTATTCAAGGAGTGGATATAGAGATGGTCCACTCCTACAAGCACTTGGGGGTCCACATTAATGACAGGTTGGTTTGGTCTCGGAACACAGAGGAACTATTGAAGAAAGAGCACATCGGGCACTTTTTCATTAGGAGAATTTGTTCCTTTAGTGTGGGAAGTGACATCCTTCACATCTTCTATAACTCTTGATTGCCAGTGCAATTTTCTATGCGGTGGTGTGGTGGGCTGGTAACATCACTTCAAGAGAGGCCCACTAAATCAACAAGCTAATTAAAAAAGCAAGCTCAGTTATAGAATACACTCTGGACCCCCTGGAGGTCGTAGCAAAGGAGGAAACAAAAAGAAATCTGAGTGCCATTATGAACAATGCTGCACATCCTTTCCAACAAATCATTTAGTAGAAGTGTGTCAGGAAACTATGGGGGCTCCTTTATACCAACAGCAATACACCTGTATAGTGCTGCACTGGGACTGGGACTGCCAAGTCAAACGTTTTCCTTCCTTTTAATTTTCTTGCTTTATTGTCATTCTTGTGTGTGGTCAGTCCTATGTGTTTGTGTGTGTGTATGTATTTATACATTTATTTAATTATCTGTCAATTTTTGTATTTATTTAAAAAGCTTCTGTAAAAAGCCAAATTTCCCCCTGGGGATAAATAAAGTTCGATCTATCTATCTATCTATCTATCTATCTATCTATCTATCTATCTATCTATCTATCTATCTATCTATCTATCTATCTATCTATCTATCTATCTATCTATCTATCTAATGTTAGCATATTATATGCATCACATAAATTACTAATCATTATTGAAATACAGTACTAATGATACATTAATAACAATATTAATTCTGTACTTTGACTACTTACGACTGTATTTCAATGCTTTTCGATTTCATATTTTGTATATGTGTCAATTAAACGTGATATTGTTAGCCATGACATTGTTAATTGACTCATGACTATATATATTGTACGAATGAGTAGCAGACAAAGAGATGCAGTTGGGGCCTCCAGTGGTGAACCCTGTATAATTGGTAGATGATTTGTCCAAGAAAATAAAATTAGCAAAACAGTCATCAGCCAGAGCTGTGCAATGACATCATCTTCAGACAGGTTACATAGATTGACTGACTCCATCCATTGGTGGCATTCTGGCAGGAAGAGTTGGGAATGTTGGTGGAAGAGAAAGTGAAGCCATCACTGTTCCTCTTGCCTTTGATCTTCCTTTCTGACGACAAAGAAAGGAGAATCTGTGCCAGTGCCAACCCTGGCTTGGAATGGAATTGCAGTAGTGCATTAGCCCTGAAGATGTCCCTTATTCACATGTGTGTGACAATGTCTCTATATGTAGTAGTGTCTCTGCTGTACAGTCGCACGTGGACTTCAGCCTCTGCAAATTAAAGCTGCTGAAAGGCACTGTGGGTGGAGTTCAAAGGGTTTTACTTAGCCAATGAGGTTCATGGGAGAGGGCACTGTGTGGATCTCTATGCAGATATGAAAGGGTTAAAAAGGAGATTCACAGCAGGTGGGGGAAGTTGAAGAGTGAGAGAGAAATGAATTGGACTGCAGCAGTGAAAAGAAGTGTGGAAGTCACGAGAACTAGACGGCGTGCTTTAGAGTTCAATGAAATTTCATAGCTGGTAGTCAGGGCTTTCCAATGGCCATTAGAATGGAGAAGAAGCAGTCAAGGTAACACTGTTGTAGCAAATTTCATTTTTTTTTACTGTCATATAGTTCAAAAACACTACTCCCTTTTAATTTTATTTGAGACTCTTAAGAAGCATAAACCTTTCTATTTTTGTAAATTATTTCTGCAGTCCAAACTGGATGTCATTGTTCATTGTTGGACCAGCTTCAGAGACAAACAGAACTCAGCCTTAGAAGTGCTATGGATGTTGTGTACCCTCATTGTTCTTGTAATTTGCTTTTTCTGTCGTATGAACATCTGGGACATTAAAAGGCACATCCTTCAGGACCTTAATTCTTCTACTGTCTAATTGTGATTCTTTTACACTAACCACATAGCAAAGGACTGTGACTAAACTTTCATTTCGTGGAAGAGTTTCAGTCATTAATAATTTTGCAGCCTTTATGTTGTGGCATAAATTAAGATGTATAGATCAGTCTCCAGGGTTATTACACACTAAGCAGAAGCTGTTAGTCGATTTCTTTTGGAACGGCCTGCACAGACTGTAGTGGGGGTCATTTATTTACCTATGGGTGAAGAAGGACAGGGGCTCATTGATGTCTGAAGCAAAGCTGCAAGTTTCAAACCATCAGGCTTAATAGGATCTTTTTTCACTTCAGAACTCTTCAATTGGAAAACAAATTTTGAATTTGATTCACATTTAATTAGTAATGGGTCTTAGGAAATTATAACTTTCTCTTTTGCTATAATTTTAAAAAAGGATTTTTATTTGCCTGGAGTTCTTTTTCTATCTATCTATCTATCTATCTATCTATCTATCTATCTATCTATCTATCTATCTATCTATCTATCTATCTATCTATCTATCTATCTATCTATCTATCTATCTATCTATCTATCGTGACCACAAAGGGGTGCCACTGAGCCCCAAACACCAGACACAACTTAACCAAACACAGTTTAGGGATTAAATAAAACATTTTATTACCCAGAGACACGTTCACAGGCTCTCTTAACAATCCCATAATGCATTTATCATTAATAAACTCCTTCCACTCCTCCACATGTGTTTTTGCCCTCTGCCTCCCAAATCTGATGCAGCTGGATAAACCCCTAACCAGAGAAAGTCATCCATCACTCAGGACGTGACTTCCAACCGGAACCGATCTCCCCTGAGATGACGTCATCTACAGGCTTGAAGCAGGCATCGTGTCATCTACACTGACGTTGGTCAATATTTTACAGTTGTTTAGCATTTAACCAACTCATTACCCTTGTTGTCATTACCATTTCAGTGGGGTAACCTGTGGTACCCCAGACCCTTTTCTGGTCTGTTATCTTTTGTTTGACAATATGGACAGAAATCTTTGAAGATCTATATATTATATTGTACTTTTCATATTTCTGTCTATCTATTTACTAGGACATCCTGTTTGGCTCCTGTCAGTACAAGGCAGCACCCTATAATGCCTTCTGAGCGTGTATAGGAGGTTATACCTCCTGTGTTCACTTATAGGGTTCTTTGAAAGAAAGACAGAAAATCAGCTTCTGGTTACAGCAGTGGGTATTACTTTGAGGAAGATGTTGCCATGCAGGAAGTTCAGTGACCCCAAGTACCAAATGCCAGCATTGAGTTAAAGAAGTGGAGAATAAAGGAAGAGGTGGATTGGCTGAATCCTTCCTGTGGCACAGGGAGTTGGTAGGGCCACTGAGAGTGCTGGCCTTGGCAATGGGATGGTACAGTAAGGGTAGGCCTCAGGGAGGAACCAGCACAGGTGCAGACAGGAGTAAAGGGGGGCATGAATAAGATGAATGGGTGAACTGGAATCTGGCCCAAGCTGTGGAACACAACACCTCAGCATATTGCTGACCTGATCCAAGCTGTATATGATGTTCTGCCTAGCCCATACGACCTCTGTATGTAGAGTAGGACAGACACACCAGAATGCCCATTGTCTCAAGGAAGAGAGCCACTGGTGCAGATCTAAAAAAGTCGCCCCAAGATACCGTAAGGAAAGCAATTTTTGTAGCACCATGACCAGACGCTCAAGGTGTTAGCAAAAACGATGTCCAGTGCTACTGGGAACATTAGACCAATCATCATAAGTATATTATCAGATTTTTTTGAGGTAGGCCCCTAGCCCCAGGAGGCGGTAACTCCTGGGATCTTTGCATCTGCACAGGATTGGCAGCAGATGGTTGACCTAGGGAGGCATTCTACATTTTCAGAGACCATTTGCATGACCACGTTGTAGCCTTGATATTGTCCTGCTATCTGACTCCAATATATAGGTGCTCATGTTGGAACCCTTGGTCATGTTCCCTTGTGATACAGAATGGAGGAGGCTTATGAGAGGAAAAGGGCTAAGTACGAGGACCTTGAGGGACAGGGATAAATCAGTAGTGGTGGACAGCAGGGGGTTCTGCAGGCAAATCCTTCAGCAGGGGTGAAGAAGAGCCAATTAGAGGTAGAAGGACATTCCTCTAGATGGCTGTGGATCAGAAGGAGAGAGCCATGGAGTATGAGAGTTAAAGGGCCTGATAAGATGTCTGATGTTTAACAAGAATTTAGTCCTTGCTGTGCTTGCATTTTCCATCGAGTTCTTCTGCATCCTTCAAATTTTATAAAGCTTTGCCTGTTTCTGCTTAGTTTGGCCACTTTGTGTTCAGATCTGCAAACTAAAGAGAACAAACAGCCATTCCTGCTATCAGGATTTGAGTTATCTGATGAAGGGCAATTTTAATTTTTACACACAAATACTGAGGAAAGGGCCATTAAAGGCTTAAGAAATGTTTCTGTTGCGAAGTGCTTAACAGACATTTTGCTGCCGTCTCAACTGCTTAGCGCGTCACTGACACAGCAGCTTGTTACACCAAGCCACCTGTAGCCTAACTATCTTGATCGCACAGATCTCCATATGGTTTCCTTTCTTTTATATAACAGGCAACTTTTTTAAAGCTCAAGCCATGCCTGATTTAGATCTGGCGGCTGTTCTCTTTGTAACGCTTCCTGCCTCCTCACTGAAAGGAAATGTTACTTATTCAGACCAGATGAGTGAAATTTCTCATACTTGTTCTTAAATAAACATTCTTAACTATCTGTTATGCTTAGCATGTGATCTTATTTTTGGGAAAAGTCTAAAAAATTCCCAGGAGACAGAAAGGAGTATAACAAATGTACCGTAGAAAGGCCAGCTTCTTTGTTAATTTCCAACAGGATGTAATGTTCTGAAATTGCTTCAGTGATGAAAGTAATTAGAGAGATTATAAGGCGCCTTAAAGCACCTCTTCCTCATGCAATTAAAGAAAAAGGAAAAATTGGAATAGAAAAGGGTTGAATTTGGTGTTAATGAAGAGAGAGGGAACTAGATGCTGAGTCAATCTGTCGTAAAAAAATGGATCTAAAACTTGAGTTTGGCCTTGGATGGTGGTGCTGGTTCATGTTACAGGGTGCTCTTAGCTTTCGTGGTTAAATGTATTTTTATTTAGGAGCTTCAGATTCTGTGGGACGCTTGAAGACTTCTGGTGAGATTGACTGGGAAAGCAAAATTTCCCTAGCATCATGTGTAAGTGTGTTTGTGTGAACACTTAGAAAAACACTTCTATTTAAGGCCACCCATTCATCCACTGTGAATTTTTTTTTGGTATTCTTGTGCTAGTCAATTGTAATGCACACGCACACACACACACACACACACAGTTATGCTGTTTACCTCCATCCATAATTCTGTTTTCTTAGCAAGCTGTTTCCATTACGGGCCCTCAGGTAGCTGGAGGCCGAAGATGACATCATAGGGTTCAATACAGGAACCAACTTTGGATGAAATGTCAGCTATAGCAGACAAAATGAGACAGTTCTGGAGACCTCCGCCAACTGGCAGCCCATCCCCTCCTGGGTGTTCTGCTGTAGAGTCTGTACTGGGGTGTCTAATTTGCTGATATAATCTTTTGATCCATTGATTGAAAGGGTCCCAGCTCAGATGACTCAGATGACTTTTACATGAATAGGAGAACTGCACGGTAGTAGATCAGTTGTACCAAGTGCCACATCAAGATACCAAGAAGAGAAGGAGAATAGAAGAAGGTTAGTAACAGTTAATAAATATTGTATTGCTTATATTTTTGTGCAAATGATTAATGAAGATGCAATATGCACAGCAAATCAGCAGTTCTAGTCAGGGTATGCCAGACTAAAGTTGTGAGATTTCAGCATGGATTTTAAAAGCTGAGAGTGAAGGGGCATTTCTTATATTAGCAGGCAGATCATTCCACATCTTCAGTGCCATGAAATGAATAGCTTGACGTTCCACTGTTATTCTATTAATCCTTATAATCATAAGCAGGCTGCTATCTTGAAATCTTAGTGTCCACTCAGGTTTGTACGTAACGATACATTCAGATAGCTGAGCAGAACCTTGGCCATTTAAGACTTTATATGTAAGAAGGGAGATTTTGAAATCCCCTCTACACTTAACTGGTAGCCAATGTAAAGACTTAAGAACTCGAATTATGTGTTCATACTTTCTAGTTTTTGTAATGATTAAGTGCAAGGCAGGAGACCATCCTGGATGTTCTCATCCTGCTACTGTATTTCCATTACAAGCTCTAAGGATGCCTAACCTGATAGCACTGAATTCAAAACAGGAACCAGCCTTGGACGAAATGCTAATTTGTCATAGAGTGCACGCACACTCACTTTCATTCATATGAGGTCATTCTTGTCCATCCTTCTGTCCATTTGTCTTAATCTGCTGTGGGATATGGCCGGCTATTTATCCCGGCCAATACCCCCAGGCAGCCAGATGGAGCCCTCCTTGCAGCATGGAGGTACCCCGAATGCCAGCAGGGAATTATGGACAGTAGACTTTTAATGCACAGCCCTGCTGGATACCACGGGGGCTGCCAGGAGTTGCTGCAGGGAGGCCCAGGGATTGTTATTTGCACCACAACCCGGAAGTGCGTCTTAATCACAGCGACACAAGGAATGACGTGCTTCCGGGGTGAAGAAAAAGGATTTTTATCTGACCCAGAAGTGTCCCATGTCACGTGGACAGAGAAGGCGAAACACTTCCAGGTCAAGGACTATAAAAGGACGATGGGAAATCCCAGACGCTGAGCTGAGTTGGGAGGCAGGGTGGCTAAGTGTCTGGGAGTGGAGGATTGTTTATTATTGTAGTGATTATTGTTTATTGGAGTGGTGTGTAGTAGTGGTGCTTTGTGCACTTATTTAAAATAATAAATATTATTATTGGACTTTTATCTGGTGTCTGACGTCTGGTCTGAGGGTTCAAGGGGTCACGGGGACCCTAAACTGTCTCACTGCTAATTCCATTACAGGAGGCTGATTTAATAAATGGATTCAGTAAACTTTAGGACTTTATAATGATTTACTGTGACTATGACTGTTCTTTTTATCTTTATCTAAGTCAGCAGTTGTTTTCTTTATAGTAATTCCAATGTGTATTTCGGTGGATGTTGTTGTTTGTTACAATATTTATTTACTAAAACACAGTGGCTCTAGTCTGGAGCCACTTTTTCATATGTCATGTCCCTTTGAGAGCACCTATTACGGAATTGTTTGACATGCTGACCTCTCGCTTTGACATATGCCGCAGTGTCCTGTCATCTCATCGTTTTTCATTTGTTGTTAGTGAAACATCTCATCCGTTTGACTTTATGTTGAGATGAGGTTGTGGTTCTTGTTCTTTTTCGTGGGATAAAGTTTTGTGTATGACTTTCTATAGCAATCAGATTGTTAGCCTGTGGACGATCAGGGTAGACTGTGCAATATGCTTCCTAGTACAGAGTTGCTTGTAACGTCATCGACAGAAGATGTCTCAACCTAACTCAAGCGTCTGCTGTTATCCTGTTAATCCTGGCTTGTGACCGCATCACCGCTGTGCTTTTCCTTTCAGCTAAAGGTGTATGCCTGCATGGCTTTTCTTAGTTTGTTCGTCATTGTGCATGCTTAAGATGCAGCTTGCCATCGGAAAGACCAAAGGCTCAATTACACCAGTGAGGCAGCCAGCACATCCAATTTTTTGCTGCGTGTGTTAAGTCAAAACCTCTCAATTAATACCAAAATCAAGGTTCAAGGCTCATTGGTTTGCATGTTTTTCCATGGCAGACAGACAACCTTTATCATTTCATATTGTGGCGGAAGAACCGGGGGGACAGGACATATTCAGGGCAATACCTCCTCCGGAACATGAGAGGGCAAACCCCTTGGCTTACACCGGGGCCACGTGTTTGGAGCTTAGAAGCTCAACCCTGCTGGGGCTCATGGCTTCCACCAGGGGGTGCCTGTAAACTTTCGGAGCACTGGACTGCAGCACTTCCACCACACCTGAAAGTGCTACCAGAAGAAGATCTGAGAGCACTATAAAAGAGTTGGGAGGTGGAAGACAAAGCTTGCTGGGAGAGGAGTGGAAGCGGCAGAGAAAATGAAAAAAGAGCAAAAGAAAGAAGGAGAAGAGAAAGAGAGAGAGAAGGGACCGATCAATATCGCTGTTATTAATTGTGTTTTGTGCTCTGAAGTGGGGAGCACTTTTGTCTATGAGCCTGTCTGTGTCTTTGATATATATATATATATATATATATATATATATATATATATATATATATACAGTAATCCCTCCTCCATCGCGGGGGTTGCGTTCCAGATCCACCCGCGAAATAAGAAAATCCGCGAAGTAGAAACCATATGTTTATATGGTTATTTTTATATTGTCATGCTTGGATCACAGATTTGCGCAGAAACACAGGAGGTTGTAGAGAGACAGGAATGTTATTCAAACATTGCAAACAAACATTTGTCTCTTTTTCAAAAGTTTAAACTGTGCTCCATGACAAGACAGAGATGACAGTTCCATCTCACAATTAAAAGAATGCAAACATATCTTCCTCTTCAAAGGAGTGCGCATCAGGAGCAGAGACTATCAGAAAGAGAGAGGAAAGCAAACAAATCAATAGGGCTGTTTGGCTTTTAAATATGCAAAGCACCGCGGCGCAAAGCTGTTGAAGGCGGCAGCTCGCACCCCCTCCGTCAGGAGCAGAGAGAGTGAGAGAGAGAAAAACAAACAAGCAAAAATCAATACGTGCCCTTCGAGCTTTTAAGTATGCGAAGCACCGTGCAGCATGTCGCTTCAGGAAGCAGCTGCACAGAAGGTAGCAACGTGAAGATAATCTTTCAGCATTTTTAGACGAGCGTCCGTATCGTCTAGGTGTGCGGACAGCTCCCCTGCTCAATCCCCCTACGTCAGGATCAGAGAAAGTCAGCGCAAGAGAGAGAGAGAGAAAAGTAACTTGGGTAGCTTCTCAGCCATCTGCCAATAGCGTCCCTTGTATGAAATCAACTGGGCAAACCAACTGAGGAAGCATGTACCAGAAATTAAAAGACCCATTGTCCGCAGAAATCCGCGAACCAGCAAAAAATCCGCGATATATATTTAAATATGCTTACATATAAAATCTGCGATAGAGTGAAGCCGCGAAAGGCGAAGCGCGATATAGCGAGGGATTACTGTATATATATATATATATATATATATATATATATATATATATATATACATATATATATATATACTGTATATATATATATATATATATATATATATATATACTGTATATATATATATATATATATATATATACATTGTAGAAAGGCGCTATATAAGCATCCAACCCGACACAGATTGGACACGGACGCACATGTATAATATAAATAAACTTTTATTTTTCTTCAACTGTAGGGCACGTCTTCCCTGTAATCCCCACAGGCACAACACAGTCCCAAAAGACCAACACACCAAAAACAAACCACCCTTCCTCTGCACCACCACTTCTCCCAGGCAACCTCGTCCTCCTCCACCCGACTCTAGCTGTTGAGTGGTGGTTGCTGGCTCCTTTTATTGGGCACCCGGAAGTGCTCCAGGTGCTTGATTGCTGACATCCGGTTACTCTTCCGGGTGTGGCGAAATTAGTGCCCAGAAGGGTTCATCAGCTCCTGCTGCAGCACCCCCTGGTGGCACATGTGTAACCCAACAGGGCTGCACAAAACTCCAACCCCCATGAAGCCCTGGGGGAGTCCGAGGCACCGCTGCAACCCAGGGATGCTGCCATCTAGCGTCCAGGGGGAGATGTTGTGTTTTCCATGCTTGCTCCGCTGGTACATATGCTGCAGGGGTGTCCCGGCCAGGCATGGGCCCCGGCCATCCATCACAACATATATAGATTGAAATTCAGTAAAAGGCTAAATTTCCCCTTGGGATTAATAAAGTATCTATCTATCTATCTATCTATCTATCTATCTATCTATCTATCTATCTATCTATCTATCTATCTATCTATCTATCTATCTATCTATCTATCTATCTATCTGTTGTAACCACAAAGGGGTGCCACTGAGCCCCAGACAGAACTCAACCAAACACAGTTTAGGGATTAAATAAAACGTTTTATTACCCAGCGACACGTTCACAGGCTCTTTTAACAATCCCACAATGTATTTATCATTAATAAACTCCTTCCACTTCTTCACATGAGTTTTTGCTCTCTGTCTCCCAAATCTGATTCAGCTGGATAAACCCCTCACCAGTCCTCCATCACTCAGGACGTGACTTCCAACCCTGAGGTGACGTCATCTATGGGCTTGAAGAAGGCATCTTATCATCTACACTGACGTTGGTCAATATTTTCCAATTGTTTAGCATTTAACCAACTCAGACATTTCAATGGGGTAACCTGTGGTATCCCAGACCCTTTTCTGGTCTGTTAGCTTTATTTGACAATATGAACAGAAATCTTTGAAGAATTAGGAGCCTTGGGTGCAGTACTAGAGGACTTTACCAATGGCACATGTGTTTTTTTGGCTTCTAGGAGCCTTCCTTATGGATCTCTGCTAGAAACTGCATCCCACCACTGAGAGCTCTACCATGTATTTACAATTCCAGTGGAAATGCAAGTTCTTTTTGTGTGTGATTTTGTTGCATAAAGATCTTTTAATGACAACTTGCAGGCAGGGTGGGAGGTATCTCAGCCTCCTGTCAGTCACAATGTGCTTGCTGTTATGAAGGCAACCTTACACACGTCTCCACAGTTCATAAGTTTCTCCTCTGATGAGAGAGCTTACGTTCTGCATAAGATGAGATTTAAGCTTTAGATGAGATTTCTAAACGTGACCAGTGCAACAGATTGCAGCATCAGTGAATTAACATACTTACATGAATAGAAAACACAGACATTAAAAAAATCTTCAGATCATCTGCCATTTCACTTGCCATTTTAAGAGTGAATTATGGGTAACTTTTTGCCATTTTCTATGATATTATATTGTATCACATCAGAATATTTCAGGGTTTTCTTTGCATTAAAACAAAGTTCTCTTCCACATGCACTCAAATTTAAAATGATTTGTGATTTATAAACAGGTAAGTGAGAAAGCTCTAGGAATATTAATTTGTGTAAACTGATGTTTTATAGATACTTTGTAGGAATATTTACAAAACATTTGTTCTTTTAAATTTAGGATCATTCTCTACTCATTTTTATAAATGAGGGGCCTGGTCTTAAAAACATGCACCACTGGCAAATTAATGGAAGTAATTGCAGTGAACTATCTGTTCAAATCCAAGCGTGATAGTGGACAATTAAGATGGGTGTAGATGGAGGAAATTTTGTTTCACTAGTATGCTGGAGTTTCATAGAGAAGCTCCAAAAGCATTTGATTATAATGCAGCACTGTTTACATTGACCTTCAAAAGGCTTTTGATGTTGTATCCCATGGGAGTCTAGTCATCAGACATCAAGAGGCAGCCATTAAAGGCTCGGTGCACAAATGTGTTCGGAATTGGCGGAAGAGTATTATGGGTTATGGAGGTTTTTCTGACATAGTTGTGGTCCAAAGTGGTGCCGGAGAAGAATAATTAATGTGAAAACCCTAAACTACGATGTGAACAAATCATCTTCTTTGAATCAGAATCAGAACTGACTGCATGTTGGAATCATCTCCTGTGCTGTTAAAGACAGAACTATCTGACACGTAACATAAGATAAGAACTGTTTAGTGTTGAACAAAATCTATAATAAGAGACCACAAGAAAGAGAGAGAGAAAGCATGTCTCTGTGCTTCTCCATGGGTTAAAAATATTTAAGAATATTCTGCTTGAAAATGATTGAAAATATTGAAAAATATTTAATAATGTTCTATTTGAGCAGATGCACATTTTACAAATAAAATTGTATGTGCTTATTAAACAATGTCTGTCATAAAACATAGAAAGATATTATTTGGTAGGAAAGGAAAATTAACTTTATCTTGTTCCCACCCAGGGACAGTCATAATAATGTGGGAAGGAGGAGAAACTTAACTCAGTTAATCAATTATCAGCAATACAGGTACAGTAACTGATTAAATAATTCAGTAAGGCTCCTACTTTATTTACCTTACTTGCTTTTCTCTGCTTTTGGAGGTGGTCTCCAGCTTTTAAACTTATTTCAAGTTGTTTAAGATAGTGTAGGAAGTGAAGATTTAGCTTGGTTAGTTAACTATCCATTTTACCTTGTTAATATCCACTAATTCATTAAATAATTTAGTAAGGGTCTTGCTTTATTTGCCTTATCTTACTCTGTTATAATGGTGGTCTCCAGCCATTAGACTTACATGAAAGTAACTGAAGCACACTCGCTTTAAGAACAGAATAATACAATTTATTGATAAGCATAAGAGTTATAGAAATATGATAACTGCATATATAAACACTACTAGGGCTCCTTTATACCAACAGCAGCACATCTGTATAATGCCTCACTGGCACTGGAACTGCCAAGTCAGAGGTTTTCTTTTCTTTCTTTTTAAATATTTCTTTATTTTTAGTCATTCTGGCGTGTGTTCAGGCCATAGTGTGTGTGTATACGTATTTATTTATTTATCTATTTATGTAGTTATTTTTTTAAAGAACTTCTGTAAAAAGCCAAATTTCTCACTGTGGACAAGTAAAAGTTCTATCTATCTATCTATCTATCTATCTATCTATCTATCTATCTATCTATCTATCTATCTATCTATCTATCTATCTATCTATCTATCTATCTATCGGTCATATAGTACCTTTCACATCTATCTATCTATATATTGACATATAAGGCAGAGTGGTGGCTCTGAGGCTAAGGATCTGTGCTGGTATCTTGAAGGTTGTCAGTTCAAATTCCATTATTTCCAGAAGAGAGGTTACTCTGTTGGGCCCTTGAGCAAGGCCTTTAACCTGAAAATTGTTCCAGGGGTGCTGTGCAGTGGCTGACCCTTTGTTCCTACCCTCAAAGGTCATGCAATAAGACAATTTCCCCTCAGTGATTAATACAGTATACCAAAAAAAAAAAGTCAGGGCGCAGACAGACTTGCAATAGCGCAATAGGCTGGCTGCTTACTTGCTGTTGAGAGTTCTAATTTATCTTGGCCCAGTTTTACAACACCAAATCTTTAAAGCTGATGTCCAATGTTGTATGGAGTTGTTGGTTCTGTTGCTGGTCCGGGTTCAACTGGAGGATTCTTCTAGCACTGGAGTGCATTGTTTCTTTTTGTGACATGGTGTTTTGTTTGTGATGTGCAGTGCTTTCCCCGGTTAGGCCCTTTGCTGTGTAATCTGCAACTTCATAGGAAAAAGTTTTACTCTTTCTGGCACAAGGTGCTGAAGTTTCCTTCAGATTTGGCTCAGTGTTTAGCTTGGCAAACTGGATCTCAACTTTCAGGTTCACAAAGAAGAAGAGTTTGTCAGATCATCTCCCTGAAGAAGAGGTGCAGAGGTTTTCATTCCTTTTTGCAGAGTGAGAGCAAAGCTCCCTTGGGAGTTCCCTCAGAATTCCTCTGAGAGATCAGTGAGTGTGTCCACTCAGACAGAATATGTGGGTACATGAAGCAACTTTTTGTCATTTTGATTTTCTGACTACACTTCCTAGTCTGGTTTTGATGACAGATCATTTTAATTTACGTCTACGGATTCCATTTTAGGACATCTTCCACACGCAGACCAAACTGCCTCCTGTCTTTTTCAAAATGGCTTCCATCCTCTGACAATAATTCTTCACCCTTCCTCCTTCATCTTTGCAGCAGAAAAACTCCAAGAAAAACTGGATCCACATTGAGGCATCTGACAACGCACCGTCCTCCTTCCTGCCTCCAACCTCCGCCCAAATCTTTCTCCTCTTTCCTACTTCAGACACAAAAATGAGAAAAATGCAAGTTGGCTGCTTTGGAAGAGATGACGGACACAATCATTGTAATGTACTATCGATTTTACAGGATAGAAAAGGAAAACGAATAATTATCTAAACATCAAAGAAGTAAACATTGTTTTACACTTTAAGTCATTTAAAATGTAAGGTTATAAAAATGCAGATTACAAATAATGTTATATAGGCTACACGGGGGCACCACTGGGCCCCAAACCACAGACGCAATGTCAACCAACACAATTCTGGGTTCAAATAAAAGGTTTTTATCTGTCACCAACACATTCCCAGTTAAGCATCAGCCAAAATACACAAATATAATTGCAAATCCTCTCCTTCCACCTCCAGTAGAGTGTTGCCAAAGTGAGGCTGCAGGTATCCTTCTGAACTTGACCCAGGAACTGCTTCTAGTGTCATGCTCAGGTTATCTGGAGCACTTCCGGGTCGTGTGGCAACCAGGACAGCACCCTCTGGCAGCACCTAAAGACCCCGACAAGGTTTCATTTTCAGACTGCAGGTGTCCTGATTGTTTTCAGCCCTGAGGAACACTGCCACCTGTTGTATGGGGGAATAAACTGTTCCCGAAATGCATGTTCACCCAGTCTATCCATTATGGACTCCTGGCTGGGCAAGAAATCATCCATCATCAGCCAGCCAGGATGCCTATCCTTCCTCTGTGGCACCTACAATGCAAAAAAACAATAATGCGTAACGAACCTGGAGCGTGGAGGAGTTTCAAAGAAAATTTTTTGAAGAGGACGATCACGATTGGCTGTCTCAAATGTATTCCCACCCACGTAACAATGACTGACGGATGCCACACCCCCTTACACCCAGCTTGCATTTTTCTCATTTTTATGTCTGACGTAGGAGGAGGCAGAAAGCTGGTGGCTGGAGGCAGGATAGAGGACGATGATGTGTTGGGTGGTGAAATGTGAATGCAGATTTTACCAGAAGTCAGAGGATGAATGCCATCTTGAAATAGGTAGGAGAGACTGTGGAGTTTTGCCACAGGGAAAATGGAAAAGTTGTCAGATTTTCATGAAGGATGGAGTTTTGATGGAGGGAGGATGGAGTTTTGTTAAAATGGGCACCATACTTGTGGAACAGACCTTGGTTTGTTTCCCGGCGATCGCCCTCCTATTCTCCAATCAGCTGTGAACCCCCCAAGTCTCACTGAGATTGCACAGGTGGTGAACCAGCTGAGGGGAGGAAAGGCTGCAGAGATCTGTGGTATCCGGTGTGAACTTCTCCAGGCTGGTGGTAAGGCCGTCCTCCTGGCATTGCAAGCAATCTTTGCTTCCATTTGGGAGACTGGAATCATCCCAACTGACTGTAAAATGGGACTAGTTGTCCCAATCTGGAAAGGGAAGGGTGATCGCCTAGATTGCAGCAACTACAGGTGGATAACACTGCTCTCGGTGCCAGGTAAGGTCCTTGCTAGGATCGTCCTCAATAGGATCCGTGATCACTTGCTCACCTACCAGCGACTGGAGCAGTCTGGTTTTACACCTAAGAAGTCTACCATCCTGGCACTGAGAGTTCTCATGGAGCGTAAATGCGAATATCGGCAGAATTTCTTTGGAGCCTTTGTCGATTTTTGTAAAGTGTTCAACTCAGTTGATCAAGCTGCCCTGTGGGACATTCTCAGGGTTTGCAGGGTCCCATAGAGGTTGCTGGATGTCATGGCCGGCCTGTACACTGGTACTGTGAGTGCTGTGCAGAGTGGAGGCAGAACCTCTGCTTTTTTCCCAGTTGATTCTGGAGTTTGTCAGGGGTGTGTTCTGCTCCTACTCTATTCGATGCTTGTATGGGCTGGGTGTTGGGCAAGGTCATGGGGTCCAGCGGCTGTGGGGCATCTGTTGGTGAAGAAAGAGTCACTGAACTTTACTTTGCTGACGATGCTGTGATCTTCGCGGTGTCAATGGAGGCTCTGATCAGGGCCCTCGAGAGACTGAGCGAGGAGCCTGAGTGTCTGGGCTTGTGAGTGTCCTGGATAAAAACCAAGATCCAGGCCTTTAATGACCTCTTGGGCACAGCCATCAGCAGTGTGTCTGTTTGCGGAGAAAGTGTCGACCTTGTTGAGAGGTTTACTTACCTTGGCAGTGACATTCATGTCTCTGGTGACTCTTTCTATGAATTCAGTAGATGGATTGGGAGAGCATGGGGGGTCATGAGGTCGCTGGAAAGGGATGTGTGGCGCTCCCGATATCTATGCAAAAGGACAAAGGTCCAAGTCTTTAGAGTCCTGGTGCTTCCTGTCTTGCTATATGGTTGTGAGACACTGATGCTATCCAGTGACCTGATATGAAGACTGGACTCCTTTAGTACTGTGTCTCCATGGATACCGTTGGTTTGACTTTGTGTCGAATGAGAGGTTGCTCATGGGAGTCCTGAATGAGGCACATTTACCTGCATTGTGAAGGAGAGTCAGTTACGGCACTATGGCCATGTGGCGCATTTCTCCAAGGGTGACCCGGCTCGTAAGATCCTCATTGTTGGGGACCTGAGTGGCTGGACCAGGCCAAGGGTTCGCCCACGTAACACCTGGCTGCGGCAGATAGAGGGTCATTTCTGGAGGGTGGGACTGGACCACGTGTCTGCCTGGGGGGTTGCCAACTGGGATCCCGAGTTGTTTCGTCGTGTAGTGGGTGCGGCAACGCACTGTACCAGTGCATGCTCCCCAACTTGACTTGACTTGACTTGCCCTCCTGTTCTCTCTTAATTAGGCATCTGCATGTCTCTGCTGCAACTCTTAAGTGAACTCCATGTCTGAATGGAGCGCAAGCCCAATGTGCCATGCGAACTTCAGGGTCAGACACAAATCCACTCATTAGTAATATCCTGCTTCTGGAGAGTGATAGCGTGTATCAAACACTTCACACAAGATAAAGACTGGCTAATATTTTAATTGAATGTTTTTAATTAGACCAACTCTCTTTTAATCTGCTTACAATTACAATAGTAGGACAACTTATCACGTTAATTAAATTTATAAACAATTTTCATTACGGTTCAAGAAACATCAGGTCAGTACTGCAGCAAGGATAAATCAAGCTCTGCGTATTTTATATGACTAGTAGAATGGGCACCCTTTATTGTTATGTAATCACATTAGTTTTTTGGAGGAAAAAACGAATTATACAGCCAGAAAAAGATAAAGGGCATGCCAAATTAAAGGAAAAAGAAATATAAATGAAAAGATTTGCAAAATCATTATATTGAAGGTCAAAGCAGTGCTGTAGCCAGGCCCTAAGAGATCTATATGAACGCATATTAAGGGAAAGCATTATTTTAATGTCAGTTTTTTTTTACAGACACTAGAAGAAAGCAGAGTTCAATTCAAGCCCCAGGTAATACTTAATGTTAAACATCTGCCAGGCTTGTTTCACGTTTCCTCATTTGTGTTTACTTAACTTGTGTGGGATGAATTCATAATTTTTTTTTATTTCGACGGTAGGCTGCTGCTGTAATCCGACACACTTCTATCTGGGTTGAACAGAAACAAGCTGCAGGAAATGTAGGTTGTAAGAGTCTGGTATCTACCAGTGTGGTGGTTTATTTGACAGTTATCTGAGCTTATCACAGCTCAACTGCAGGGTACAGCCATGTAATCAGCTCAGTGACTTTGCACTGGAAGGTTGCAGGAGTCAAGTTTTTTCCACAGCCACATGGAATTTAATAGCAATATTTTAGTCTGATAGCACACGGCACAGTTGCTGCGACTCATTCTATTCTAGATTGCGGAGTGCTTGAGAAAATTTAATTTAGTTGGCATTTTATGAAATAAATCTGTGAACCTTTCTATAGGATAGCTTGAATGCATGCAGACCGCTTAAAGAGCACTATTAGTTGAGCGCTCACAATTCAGACATTCAGTCTGAAAATCATAAGTTTCACTCGCTTTCATTTTAGACAAAATTGAAATTATTGGACTAAACTAATAGAAAAGCATCTGACTCACAATTTAAAGTTCATTTCAGTGTCATTTTTACTCAAATGTGTAATAACTTTAATAAATAAATGTCGGAATGAAAAAGGCATAACAGTTTACCACTAACTTTTACATTTCTCTGTTATGGGAGACCTTTCCATACAGAAAGGCCAAATCAATTGAAAGTCTGTTATAAGTAAAGGTACAATGCAGGATGCTTACATGGGATTACAAATTATATACATACTACTAAAGATTCTAAGGATTAATAAAATAACGGTGGGAAAGCAGTTGAATGAACTGCCTGCTTATATAAAAGATGCCCCTTCAGCCTCAGCTAGAAGACTTGCTACTTTAGTCTGGGATACCTTGATTAGAGCTGCTGATTAGCACTGCATACTGTATCTCTCTTTGTTAGGCATGTAAGTAATAGTTATGATCTGTTACTAACCCTCCTCTATTCTGTTTCTCTGCTCCATGACCTGCTATGGCACTTGATGCCAGTTTTCTAATGCTCTCCGTGCCCATGGAAAATACATCTGACATACTGGGAGCCTTGGAGTCAACAGCTAGAAAGGTTCTGTCATCAGGTTAGATTGCCCAGCATAGACTCTACGTAGAATACTCCACAGAGGGTGGACAGCCAGGTGGCTCAGATTTCTAGGTCTGTGACTTTGTCTGTGACTATAACTGACCACGGACCACAAAATGAAGTGCGGAGGTTTAATTTCTCCAGGGATACTGTTAAGTGGAATTCTTGTTTTCTTGTTCATCTTTGTCAAGTAGCCATAGTTTAACCCTTAATTAAAGGACAGATTTTGCTGGGTTCCATTTGGGTTAAGCAGTTTTAAAATACTTTGTTTACCTGTTTGTTTAAACAAATCTGTGTCTTTATGTGTACTCATTATGTAATTAGTCATTTGTACAGCTTTCCTGACAACTTGTCACAGCACTCTGAGTCTGCACTTAGACTCAGAAATATATACAAAAATAAACTGATTTGAATTTAATTGAATATAAACAGTGTGTAAATTATATATATATATATATATATATATAGGGGAAGACAGGGCAGGTTGTCTCGGGGGTATGTTGTCTCAAGGGTCGTCTAGCAAAAGTTACGTATTATATCTATGGTGTGCTGACGTCACTGGATAGTGTGTAAACAATACAGTGATGAGTAGCAGACAGTCGGGTAAACAGTAGGATTGTTAGTCACATCACAGATTAAAACTTGTATTTTTGTCAACGTAAAAGCATCTTTTCATGTATCAGAGAGTTTCACATTTCTGGAGAGTATTTCAGCACAGGTAACTTTTCAAGCACTGATTTGAAGATCTTTGAATCCTGATTTTATTGTCCAATGTGCTAGTTGTTTGCGTTAACTTCATTGGTGCTGCTGAAAACTGAAATGTACTGACCTTTATTGGGGCATGTTGTCACATGTCACATGCGTCGAATTCCATCAAAACAAGACTTCATTTTCATCTTCCCAGAAAAGGATAAAATACGGGAGCATGACGTCACTGATATCATCATGAAGTTGCCTGCCCCCATTCGCGTTGGTGGAATTGCCAGAAGCAGCAAGCAGTTTAAGTTTCATTATGGCTTGCTGTGCGACTATGGCACTGACATAGGCCTGGACTAGACCTGTAACAGTGAGCAGCCTATGACTGTAAAATTTTGTTTTGTTACAGGAACATGATGTTGTTGCAACTAAGTTAGTCTGTAGTAGTTGGTATGTTCTTAAGGCCTACTTGATGACAGCTTTAACTATCCGTGACAACATGCCCCTGGGGTATGTTGTCACATCTCAAGTGTCCCAGTTTAAATTAGTTTATTACATACTAAGTATCGCTGTTGATAATGCTTGTTATTTTGTATCTGTTTAATGGTAATTTACCTAATCAATGCAGGCCTTTGCTTGGCAATAACTTTATATTTGACCCATCCACAGCTGGCTAAGTAAAACTTGAGACAACTTGCCCTGTCTTCCCCTATAATATATATATATATATTAACACAGTGCATCCGGAAGGTATTCACAGCGCATCACTTTTTCCACATTTTGTTATGTTACAGCCTTATTCCAAAATGGATTAAATTCATTTTTTTCCTCAGAATTCTTTGCTTTTCAGCCTTTGCTCAATACTTTGTCGATGCACCTTTGGCAGCAATTACAGCCTCAAGATTTTTTGAATATGATGCCACAAGCTTGGCACACCTATCCTTGGCCAGTTTCGGCCATTCCTCTTTGCAGCATCTCACAAGATCCATGAGGTTGGATGGGAAGTGTCGGTGCACAGCCATTTTAAGATCTCTCCAGAGATGTTCAATCAGATTCAAGTCTGGGCTCTGGCTGGGCCACTCAAGGACATTCACAGAGTTGTCCTGAAGCCACTCCTTTGATATCTTGGCTGTGTGCTTAGGGTTGTTGTCCTGCTGAAAGATGAACCGTCGCCCCAGCCTGAGGTCAAGAGCGCTCTGGAGCAGGTTTTCATCCAGGATGTCTCTGTACATTGCTGCAGTCATCTTTCCCTTTATCCTGACTAGTCTCCCAGTTACTGCCGCTGAAAAACATCCCCACAGCATGATGTTGCCACCACCATGCTTCACTGTAGGGATGGTATTGGCCTGGTGATGAGCGGTGCCTGGTTTCCTCCAAATGTGACGCCTGGCATTCACACCAAAGAGTTCAATCTTTGTCTCATCAGACCAGAGAATTTTCTTTCTCATGGTCTGAGAGTCCTTCAGGTGCCTTTTGGCAAACTCCAGGTGGGCTGCCATGTGCCTTTTACTAAGGAGTGGCTTCCGTCTGGCCATTCTACCATACAGGCCTGATTGGTGGATTGCTGCATGGAGATGGAACATGCACTGGGCATTATCTCCTCTGGAGCTCTAGATGGCAGCTCCCCTGGGTTGCAGTGGTGCCTTGGACTCCCACAGATCACTGGAGTTGGGGTTCGGCACAGCCCTGTGAGGTTCCAAGGGCTCCGCCAGGGGTGCTACGGGGACAGCAGAGCCCTAATTTGTCAGGATTCTGTCTCATCCGGAAGTGTTTCCAGACCATGCTAACTGGCCACCAGAAGTACTCTTGGATGAAGCATAAAAGAAGCCTGCTGCCACTGCTCCAGGAGCCAGAGTCGGGAGGGTGGGAGACAAAGCTTGCAGATGAGGAGTAGAGACAGAAGAACAGAGACAGAGAGAAGAAAAGAGAAGGTGGATGCAAAGACAAAGTCCTTGGAGCTTTAATGCTGTGCTTTGTAACACTGTTTGAAGTCTGGTGCTTATTTAAGAGTTTCCCACAGCTGAGTAAAAAACTTGTGCTTGTGCTGAACTTGTGTCTGCATCTGCTTGTGTCGGGTGGTGGGCGGCTGGAGCGCCCCCTGCATATCTTATATATAAACGTCTATGCGTGGAAGTGCGTGTGTCTGTCCGGCACGGAAGTGAGAGGTGGAGTTGGGGTAAGGGCTCAACCTTCGAGAAAACAGAAAACTCATTTAGCCGCCAATAACACAAGCAGGGTGAGCACATCAGAAAAATGAAACCTCAGAAGAAAGACAAAGTCGCTTAGCCACTAACATCGGAAAAATGGTATCCCTTTAACATTTCCTCCCGCTGCTAATTCACAAGCAAGGCGAGCATGTCGGCAAAACGAATCCTCCTCGGAGAGAGACGCCCAGAGTAGTTCCTTTCAATTAACTGATATCTCTACATTTCAATTTTTTTTCTGACGATTTCAATTGTTTCTTGGACCCCAGGCTTTTTACAGCACTGGCTTATATATACACTATCTGTCCCCCGCAGTTCCACCCATGTAGTACTTAAGCAGGACAAACTTTAAAAATCAATTAAAAAAATGTAATTCTAGCCAAGTGGAAGGTACGTCAGATTTGGCACTGTATCTGATCGTGTTCTGCTTACGTGGCTGTGATATCTCTGTCAATGAGCAGCTACCCTCTAAAACACACGTAGCTGTGATCTCTCTCTCAAAAACATCAGACATTACTCTTTAACAGTCCTTGATGATAATGTCTGCTGAACAAACAGGTATCGCTAACTAAACAGAAGAAAGGTACACTCCAACACGTGGCGAGAGGGAGAGTGACTTGAACGGAAGCTGGCATGTGAGTGTGGAGCGTCTCTCTTGGATTTGTGCGAATCAATCGCTACTGCAAGCAAACTATGATACTTAGCGCAATGAGAGAAGTCGCAAAATCAACTGGAATGTTCAAGCAAATTATAGTAAAAAACCTGATCTAAGTCAGTTAAGGGGCGGCACGGTGGTACAGTGGTAGCGCTGCTGCCTCGCAGTTGGGAGACCTGGGGACCTGGGTTCGCTTCCCAGGTCCTCCCTGCGTGGAGTTTGCATGTTCTCCCTGTGTCTGCGTGGGTTTCCTCTGGGCGCTCCGGTTTCCTCCCATCGTCCAAAGACATGCAGGTTAGGTGGATTGGCGATTCTAAATTGGCCCTAGTGTGTGCTTGGGTCAATTTAGTATGGTTTAGTGGGTATGTTTGTGTGTGTCCTGCGGTGGGTTGGCACCCAGCCCAGGATTGGTTCCCTGCCTTGTGTTGGCTGGGATTGGCTCCAGCAGACTCCCATGACCCTGTGTTTGGATTCAGCGGGTTGGAAAATGCGATGGATGGATGGAAGTCAGTTAAGCAGTTCTCTCGTGAAAAGAAGACAGAATACAGACAGACATTGGATTTTATATATATTTATATATAAACTTATGGAGATATATATATATGTATATGTGACACTTGAGCACCAGAGAATGTGTCTGGGTTCATCTGAGGTATGCAGTATCACTCCAGGATGACAGGGGGCGCTGTCACTAACAGTCTTGTCTCCTTTATCTCTCATAATGCCGAGATGATTCCCAATGAGTGGACATCCCCAGAAGGTGGCATTGCATATTGGACCAGAGCAGACATGAGACGGGAGCTCTGCCAAAGCCTAACCTATGTCACTATAAGACCACGTCAGAAGGTAAACATAAAGGTAATTGTCTATCTTTTGTGATGTGGCATCATTGTGCACCTGTTTATTTATTTCTCTTCTTTGTTGATGACAGCATTAAATGGGGTGGCCTGGTTGGCACTCCAGCTTATTTTGGGACATTTGGGATGCACATAACATTCAGACCCCTTGAATTTTCTGCCCACTTTACTGTGTTGTGGATTTCATTTTAAATCCATAAATCTGACATTTTTGCCCATCAATCTACATTTACTAACCCAAAATGAAGAAGTGAAAACATGTTTTCAGAAAAGTTTTCACATTTATTAAAAAGCAAAAACTGAAATCTCTTAGTCATAGGCTGGGACACTCCAAATTGTGGTCAGGTGCATCCTGTTTGCTTTAATTATCCTTGAGATGTGTCCAGAACTTTACTGGGGTCTGCCTGTGGACTTCACTGTGTCAGCGCTGGCCACCCTCCTGTGGTTTATCTCACTGCTGCCAGTGCGTCACACATTTTTTTTTTCTGCTGGCATCATTGTCGTATGTGGCTTGAAAATGCATTTGTATTTCCATTCATGTAAAATGTGATCACAATCCGTTTCTGACCAACTCCGAATGTAATCTGTGTGTTTCTTTAGTGTGGTCAAGTGTCATCCAATCGTGACGCACATTAATGCAGATTTAAATGGAAGTATTTTGCTTTAGCTACAGATTCTTGCATGTACCCAAACTCCTGCTTTCACTTCACGTAATGCACTGATGTCATTTTTTCACTCAAGGCTGATTTTGGTGGTGTGGCTGCTGCAGTATCCAAGAAAGAAAAATCTGATAAGCACAGTAGACGGTGATCATGAGGAGCAGAGATTCATCAGTATGTTATGTTTGTAAAGAAAATATAGCAGCAGGTATTTGTTGGTATATTTTGGCTCATGTCAGGTGTATCTAGTGTTATTTTTTGCCCTCAATAAAATTGTTTTTGACACCCCTGGTCTACATCAGCACAACTGTGACTTTGTCTGTTTAAACTGAGCATTTACCCCCAAGAAGGTCTGCTTTCTCCTAGAATGCCATTGACTGGAGTTTTAGTTTTCAACGCCTCCATTGTCTACTTTCAAAATTATTATAACTAGCTGTTCTATGCATCTATGACAATTGGACATTGTCTTCCTTGACTGACCCCTTTATCCAAGATAACTTACAACATTTATAATACAACCGGTAACGGCGCACTCCATACACTTGACTTGAGCATTTCTAGTTTTCATCCTCTTACTTTGTACATTTAGCATTCGTTTGCTCAGAGGTTGATGCGCTTGCTGCTTCCTGAGCAGATCTTCTTTTCTCCACCATAGTGGCCCGTTTCTTCTCTTCTTCCGTCGCATCTTTTTTGCGTTAAAACTGATCAAGTCAGTGTTTGTGTTGCAATTACTTAGTACGTTTTCCTTACTTTTTCACTTAAGCTGGCACTTAAGTCTTCAATCTGCCTCAAGAATGATTTAAAATATGAAGAGGTAGAGGACGTGATGGTGAAGGTGGTAGGGATGAGAACGGTGCCCATACACATGTGCCACACAGCCACCCTGTTGCCCACTGCCGAGAGTTCATTCTACAATAAAATAAAATAAAAAGAGGAATAACCCAAAAAGCGGATAGTAGATGTCACGTAGTATATGTGTATCAAATTTCAGGTCAATCGGTCAAACGGTTTGCGAGCTACAGGTGATTTAAAATCCTGGACAGACAGCCACGGTAGAGTATTATATAAGATTTTATTCACATTTCTTTTTGGTTTTCCAATTGGAGCCCTAGCTGTTCAAGTGACTTGCTCCTGGTCACATAGTGTCAGAAGTGGGATTTGAATCCACAACCTCAGGTTTTGAAATCGAAACCCTTAACCACTGCGCCACACTGCCTGCACAAGATGGGTTAAAATCTAATCAATGTAGATTAGCGTATTAAGCTTTAATGTTTGCAGTTCACTATCTATTGCAATTTATTTTGTAATTGTTCAGACCAAAGTATATGTGTATTTTTATTTATTTACTCACTTACTTATCTATATGTTTATGTATTTATTTAAAGAGCTTCTGTAAAAGCAAATTTCTCTGAGGGGACAAATAAAGTCCTGTTTAACTATCTATCTATTTAATGCATGTCTTATTGAAATGCATAGCATTTTTCATTCCAACAGATGGTGCATCACAAACATTACCAGTGCTAATTTTTACAAATCCCATAACAAATATCATATAACAGAGATGTTGCAACTGGACAGATGCACAGATTCACACACACACGCACACACATGTCCTTTTATTAAGGTGGATGAATTTAGATTATTGTGTTATATTTATGTTAATAAACTGAAATTGCTCTCTATCAGAGTTTCATCCATCCATTTTTCAACCCGCTGAATCCGAACACACAGGGGTCTGCTGGAGCCAATCCCAGCCAACACAGGGCACAAGGCAGGAACCAATCCCGGGCAGGACACACACAAACACACCCACATCCACACACCAAGCACACACTAGGGCCAATTTAGAATCGCCAATCCACCTAACCTGCATGTCTTTGGACTGTGGGAGGAAACCGGAGCGCCCGGAGGAAACCCACGCAGACACGGGGAGAACATGCAAACTCCACGCAGGGAGGACCCGGGAAGCGAACCCGGGTCTCCTAACTGCGAGGCAGCAGCGCTACCCACTGCGCCACTGTGCTGCCCTATCAGAATTTCATCCTATTTTTATTCAGTTTGTGTATGGCAAATATACCTGGAAAATTGGGCAATCAGTCTGAGCACGTGCACAGTGAACAACATCCTGCACAAAAACTGAGTTGAATTGAATTCCATGGTCCTTTTATTTTAACCACACTGTATTCCTAAATATTAATAGCACTCAAGGCTTCTAAAAGGATGTTTTCTGTATCAGAATAAAATGACCTAAATTGAATTGAACGTGTAAAGTGTTTTAGGATGACTTTAAGCTCAAGTAGTCCTTTTAAACTAATTGAAAATGATAAGTCTACTTGTGTGCTTATGCGAGCGGAGTAGAGCTTTGTGGTTATTTGTCATAAATGAACATGGCTTCGTCCCAAGCATGCAGATGTCCAACTCTACATATGCTGCTCTGTATGGTGCCTCCAGTCTGGGAAGGTCACCGAATAACAAATCAGAAAGTACTAAAATGCATTTGAAGGCAAAATCTCACTCATTCTTTCATACCTGCATAATCTGTGGGATCATAGGCGTAGGCCCAGAAAAGGGCAAGACGGAGCACTAGGTGGGAAACAAGCCAAAGTTTTTAAATATAAAACTGAACTATAGAACTATAATGAAGCTATAGCTTAAAGATGAACAGCATGGTGGCCCAGGGGTAGGTGTTGCTGCTTTACAGTCCTGAGTTTGAAATCCGGCAGTGTCTGTGTGGGGTCTGGAGCACCTCCACCATCTCAGAGATATGACATTGTGGCTCAGAACTTGAGGGAGCCTGCTCTGCAGTGCCCTGATGTCCTGTCCAGGGTTGCTTATTGCCTTGCACATGGCTGCTTCTGTGTTTGGCCTCAGCCACCAACAGCACTAAGAAAGTGAGATGTAATCTTGTTACTTTTTATTTCTGTGACTTTTAAACTATTTGAATTTTAGTTTAATCAGGTTTGATTTAACTTTTAAATGTCATAAGTACAACTGTTGATTTTGTAACCTACTGGGAGCGCCATCAAGCCCCAAAGTCTGAGACCCCATAATGCTAAACACAGTAATAATGGATTTTTAATCCACCGAGCACTTTTACAATGAAGCACAACCAATAATTTATACAAACAATGAACCTCTTTCCTCTCCTTCCACCTCCAGTTGAGTGTCACCCACTGCCTCCCGACTCTGACTCCTTGAAAGTAAGCCAGTGGGCTTCTTCTGTGTTGGACCTGGAATGGCTTCCAATGACACAGCATGACTTGTGAGGACACTTCCAGATTATTTGGGAACCAGGGAATTCTTCCCCCAACAGAACTCCCTTGCAGCACCCAGAACCCTTCACAGGGTGGCATTTCTGGACTCCAGTTCCCATGATCCCCTGCAGGTGTCACAGCAAGGACACCCCTGGTAGACTACTGCCACCTTATCCATCCTCTGGCACCTTCCAAATTGGCAAAGGTCATAGCATCGTCCAGCTAGGATGCCCACCTGTCCTCCAATGCACTCACAATGTAATGAAGCCCCATTTAGAACAGTCAAATGATTTTCTTCCTTTTGATACAGACTTCAGAGCAATGCTTTTCAAAAACCCGAAGTATTGCAAAGGTTTTGGAGCCTTTCAAATCGCTGTTTCAAGTTTGTCATCACTGCTCTCTAGTTCTTGGTAGCCTCTGTTTAGCTTGAATCTCACGGTCCTTATCCTTGCTTTGCCCAACCATGTTTCATTCTTGTTATCACCTCCCAGTATTTTTCAGCGCACACCATAATCTCAGGGTACTTGAACGTGTCCTCAACACTGGTAAGTCTAGCTAGCATAATGCATAGCAGGAGGCCAGGCCTACTATGACAGATTTTTCCTACCACCACCTATGTGTCCGAGGGGCATATCTCTCTATTATAATAAAAAAATCTTGGGAAGAGAGACGAGACGTGACTTTCTCAGAGAGACACTTTCACATCCCGCAAGACGAGACTTTGTGCTAAGAGATTTAACCACGCCCGGGGCCAGAAATAAAAGACAAAGAGTAGAAGACAAAATAGAATGTTGTAAAGAGATTCAAAAACGTTGGCGCGATACACATGCAGAGCAGGTTAGAGATAATGAAAGTACTAAAATTTGAAAGTCTCAAAAACATGATAGTAAAGATCATCATTAGCGCCAACAAATGGAAATTATTACTCTGTGAAATAATGGAACAGCGAAAAGAGAATGAATATATTGTTCGGATTTAAACTTTAAGTCGGAGACTTGTAGATTGTCTAATTCGTGTTGCCATCATAGAAAAGTAGTGTTTCTTCCCAATGAAGAGGCCTATCCATGAGAATTAAAAGATTTGTTGTTTAGTGAAAGTGAAATCCACATACATGAGTGGCAGACGTGAAGTTGCTGGTGCGTAGCACAGGCAGGGGGGTTGGCGATCAAAGCAAGCAGGGGGCAAAGCCCCCTAGATTACTTAATAAATGAGATACCTCCATGGCCCTCTGCCAATCTCTGTACCCCTGAGCTCATGGCACTGGCTGCACGTGTTGCCCTTGCTGGATCCTGGATTCTTCTTACCATGAGGGTCACGTGGTGCCCCAGCCCCGATGTCCAATGACGATTCTTATGTTATCCCCAACTACACTGCAGATTGTACTGCCTGAAATGTAAATTGTACTATTGAACATAATCAGAACAATTTTAGAAAATATAATGTTCCCTGAAGATGTAATCTGCACAATCTTTCCAATAAGTAGGTATCCATCCATCCATCTATTTTCCAACCCACTGAATCCGAACACAGGGTCACGGGGGGTCTGCCGGAGCCAATCCCAGCCAATGCAGGGCGCAAGGCAGGAACCAATGCCGGGCAGGGCGCCAGCCCGCCGCGGATAAGTAGGTATGAAATAATTTATGTGAACCTTCATGAAGCACATACACAGTTACTAATGAGTTAGAAAAATCTAAATTGAATCAGTGAGGGAATTCAGAAGGGCCTTAGTTATGTGTTAATGCAGTCTATCATATCAAAGGCCATGCTGTAGTGACAAGGAATAACAATAGGAAATCATTTTCTGCTTCTTTCAGCACAGTTTCATAAAAGAGCAAGTTGAAGAACATAATGGGAAAAGAGAAGACAGACACAAGTGGCAGGACTAAGTGAGCGATTTCTAATGCACGTAACTGCCTTAATGTTATAAGGGGTCACACTGTGGTTTTCACATGTTTAGCAGGAGGAGGTGGCGTTGACTTTGGTAGCAACAGAACACCTGAAAAGCTGTAAGTGTGGGTATAAAACCAACATCCATCCACTATGTTAAAATGAATACACTGCTGGCTTCCCATTATACCTTCACAATAAATAAATACAGCAAAATGTCCGACTACATCTGTGAACTAAATTAATGACGTTCTGATGAACTTAAAATTTCTTTTGTCTTCCAGTCATATCAAATCTTTTCCACATTACAGCACATCCAGTGCTGATTTTATTTTATTGCATCTTACCCAAGTTATGGGATTTTAAGTCTCACTGACATGATGCCTCCCCAATGTACAATATACTTTCTGTAACCGTAAGTGTAAGTGTTCTTTATTACAATAAACGTACTACAGAAGCACAGCATTTCTAGGAGAAATGTGAATTAGCTCCAGTTATTGTGCTTTATGATGGGATGGTATGCTGCCCTGGGCTGAATTCTACCCTCTGCACCTCTGGATTAAGCAAGTTTGAGAACATATGCATGTAGGTACCAATCCCCGAAATATACGATTATAAAAAAATTAAAAATAATCAAGAGAACAGGCAACCCACACTACTTCCCTCCTGATCCCACACAATCCAAATCATACTGCACAAAATGTAAGTACAAAAATATTGGATTTATGTATTTGGATAGCAGGAATGAAAATTAAATAACACACAGATTATAACAGATACTCCCTCCTTCAGCAATGACCTCCCCAACACCTAATGCATACAATACCCGTCAAAAGTTTTAGAACACCTCAGTTTTTCCAGTTTTTCTTCAAATGTAATCAGCTGAAATTCAATGAATGACCTAAAATTGTGAAAAGGTAAGCAGTAAATGTTTAAATGTAAAATTTAGCTTAGCAAAACCTGAAAAAAGGAAACTTCAGAATGTTACAAATGGGGCTTCTTCATGGAACAACTAATAGGTTCAGCCACACACGTGTAATTGGGAGGCAGCTAGAGGGCTTAAATAATAGTAGTACCACGCCAGACCAGGGGGTGGCGTGCTGCACTAACTTTCTCTCTCCGTCCTCAGCAGACTACCCACGGGAAATCCCACTAGGTGCCGGCGCCACTGATGACGTCACTTCCGGCGCCATGGACGACGTCACTTCTGGTCCCCAGAAAGGTCACTTCCCCTGTTACAGATTACATCACGTCCGGTCTTGATTGCATCACTTCCAGTTCCGCTCCAGATGATGTCACTTCCTGTCACGTCCTTTAAAGCCGCCATGTTATCAAACTAAAATCAGTTCTGTTTTGGATTTCAACCTGAACACAACTCACAAAAAAAATACCCATATGGCGCCAAGGGCATATTATACGGGTGGCCACCCCAAACCTTTGATATCTCTTGGCTATCTTTGTTACAGTTCCAACCTTCAGATGTTCTGCAGTAATTAAAGTAAATGAAGCCTTGCAAGTTGAAGCAAACAATTTGCACGGGTGTCCCAATTTCTGAGGATTACTTAAAAATCCTCTGTCTGTTGTAAAGCAGAGTTGGAGCGGACTGTTTTACTACACCCTGCGAAGTACGACTTGGACAATATTCCAGTGATAATGGCAAGAAAACTGCAATTAGCAAATGAAATGAGACAGTATTATTACCCTTCAAAGTGTAGGCCTTTCATTTAGGGAAATTGCAGTTCCCTTACCAGTTCCCTCGTTATTAAGCACAGGCAGGAAAGAATGGTCAAGAAAAAGTGTCCATCCATCTAAACCTGTATAATACCTCTAACCTGTTTAATAACCTGGTTAACCTGTTTTAACCTCTAACCTGTTTAGTACCCCTATGATTGTGGGGGGTGGCTTGAGCAGGCCATCACAGTGGCATCAACCCCAGACCAAAATGCATGCAATACCCCAGGTGAGCCCTTTGTCCTTGTACTATATTAGTAAACATCACATTTGCGTTCTTAATGAGTTCTGTACACTCTCTTGAGGTGACAAGTCCACTATGACTCCTGGGTCCCTCTCATGATGTGTACTTGCAAGTTTCAGACCTCCCATTGTGTGTTCAAATCTAACATTTCTACTTCCCACATGTAAGACTTTACATTTACTTACATTAAATTTCATCTACCACAGATATGCCCAATCCTGTATGCTATCATATCTCTTGCGAGATATCAGTCTTGAAGAAAATAACTCTAAACAAAACAGATAAAGATTTGGGGACCGTCCCCGTATATTGTCGTCCAGACAATAATAAAGAAACTGATTCTAAAGACTTTTCAGTACATAGAACATTTTACTGAAGACAAAATGGCGTTTTTATAGTACAAAGAATGATGGGTCAGGAAATGGTTGGCAGGATGTGACGATTGGAGACAGGAAGCAGAATCAACATCATCAGAAGTCGACGTAAGTGAAGGATTGTGGAACCGGAAGTTTCGTCATCATAATTGACAGGAAGTGATGTCGTCGTGGCCATTTTGAACCCAGAAATGGAGATCTTTACTTTTCTTCTGATTTTCTGTCGAGGGAAAGAGAATCAGGTAAGTACCATGTGATGACCCTCTGTCTCGCGATAATTCACTCACATTTAGGCTCTTTGACTGCCTCCAACATGCACATGTGTGATACTTTCTTTAGATTCCAGATTCTATTCTAAGCCATATGTGGAAAAGACTAATTGGTGACTCTGAACGAGTGAGTGTGTGTCATGTGTATAAGTGCCCTCCATGTTTGCTCCCTTCTTGGCTCCCAGTGCTACCAAAATGAGTTCCTATTCCTTGCAACACTTGTGTGATAGATAGAAGGATGTGAAGGATGTATGGGTAACTTTCATTTACAGTATCATTTAATAAATGAACACTGCTGCAGGCCAAGCTGCAATAAGGCCATGCAAATCTAAACGTCAAATTCCCACAACATAAATGCGTTTGACAGAAATGTCATCTGAATTTGAACTTGAAATTGCATAATATTAAAGCTGTGAAGAATAAAATGAAAACCAAATGTTATTAAATTTATTGTATTCTTTCCTTGTAACAGAGCACTTTATAGGATTTGAAAAGAACATGCTAGGCAAAAAGAACTGGACATTAGCGTAGGAAAAAATTATTTATTAAATCACTTATCATGCTTAATGTTTTCCCAGGGGATTCTCATTCGAAATCTATACTGTAAACCTAATTTCCTTGAGCCACTGCTAATGACCCTGCTTTACATTCCTGTGCAGTGGACAGATACCCCTCTGGTCAACCTCCACCACTAATCTGATCCTAATAAATCAATAATTTCAATGTCTCTTTGCTTTGGTATTCATAACCAGAGATGAGGAAAGAAGAGAGCCAGCAGCTGTGGTAACTCAGGTCTGCCATTAAACTCCCTCTGACTGCACATACAGGGACCCCCCATACCCCCCCCCCCCCCCTTTGTATAATTAGAGCGCAATTACAGTAGTACTTTCATGGTCTGATGATGATGCAAATAATCGACTGTTAACAACACAGCAAATTGTCTATCTTTAAAAGGAAACATGTTTACTACAAATGTTTAAATGTCTGGAATTAGTTTCCAGGAGACTGGGTTCGGGTCCCAGGCCTGGTCATCCATCATCTGATGTACTGTCTGCACCTTCTCCCCTAGTCTTGCAGAGGTTTTTCTTTGGGTGCTGTGGTTTTCCTGCCACGTCCCAAAGACATATAGTGGCAATCCTAAATTGTCATAATATGATCCTGTACAGGATACAAGGTAGGTGCCCTACTATGGACTGGTGCCCAGTTGGGGGTTTTGTTCCATCCAATGCTCCTGGGATAGCCGATATCTACACACAACCATAAAATTAGATTAACAACAGTTTATTTCTTGTATAGCCCCAAAATCAGAATGCCCCAATGGGCATTAACAGACCCTGTTCATTTGACAGATGCCAACCACCTCCCAGTCTTGACTCCCTAAGAAGACAAGAAAATACTCCCAAAATAAACCTTTGCATGGAAAAAAAGGAAAAAGTCTTGGGAAATGAAATTCAGAGAGGGAGACCCCCTTCCAGGTAGGTTGGCCATGCAATGGGTGTTGAAATATGCGGTGTGACGGATGGCCGGGGTCCATGCCTGGCCGGGATGCCCCTTCACCACATATGCCGGGGGGACAAGGGTGGGAAGCCCAGTATCTCCACCTGGATGCTAGATGCCAGCCTCCCTGGGTTGTAGCGGTGCCTCGGACTCCCCCAGGGCTTCATGGGGGTTGGAGTTCTGTGCAGCTCTGTGGGGTTCTGCTGGCACCGCCAGGGGGTGCTGCAAAAGGAGCTGCTTGCCCCTTTTGGGCACTGGTTTCACCTTACCCAGAAGTGCAGCCGGATGTCGCCAATCAAGCACCTGGAGCACTTCCGGGTACCCAGTAAAAAGGAGCCAGCGACCACCACTCAGCAGCCAGAGTCGGGTGGAGGAGGACGAGATTGCCTGGGAGGAGTGGTGGTGCCAGAGAGAGAGAAGAAGAGTGCTTTGCTTTACTTGTGTGCTTAGTGCATGGGACTGTGTTGTGTCTGTGGGTACGGGGAAGGCGTAGCCCATAGACGGAGAAAACTAAAAGTTTATTTTACACGTGCCTCCCGTGTCCAATCTGTGTCAAGTCGGGCGCTATATAGTAAAAAAATACAATACATTGTACAGAACACAGAACACAAGTAATGCTCTTCACAGAGCTGGATGGCCAATCTATCATGGCCACCTCAGATATACAATTTAAAAGGACAAACTACTTTGTTCTTGCACAGCGGTCCTCACCAAGTGCAGATGCATAGCAACATGATGACTCATCAGGCAAAATGCAAGATTAGATTCTACCACTCACTAAATACAGAAGTATTACACATGTGGATGCAGATTTGTTCAAATAAAGCAAAAAACAAAGTAGAAACTAATTAACATAAATGAAAAAAAGCAATATCCATCAATGAACTAATTGTAGATCCACGGCCAGATTGTATAAAAAGAATCAGAGACAAGCCATACACGGTCAAAGTCCTGGAGAGCTCGGCCAACTCCCATTGGCCATTCTACAGGTGAGTAAGCGCTGGGCTGGCCAATCTGATGAAAGGACCTGTCACAAGAATGTACAGGAGACATTAAAAAGTTTTGGGGCAGCCACACGTGTATTGTGCCCTGGCTGCAAAAGAGTTAAATTTTGTCAAGTTGTGTCTGGTTCAAAGTCCAAAACAGAACTAAAGTTGTGTTAGCGAATTAAAGGAGTGGATGAATGAGAACTACTTGTCTTTAAATACAGATAAAACAGAGATGTTAATTGTTGGAGGGAATGACGCTGATCATAACAATATTTTGTCATCATTTAACTCAGTTGAAATCCCAATTAATTTTACTGAATCAGCCCGCAGTCTAGGAGTTATCTTTGACTCTAGCATGTCATTTAAAGCACATATTACAAAGTTGTCCAAAACATGTTTCTTCCATCTTAAAAATGTTAGGAAATTAAGGTGCTTTCTAAATAAACAGGATTCTGAGAAATTAATTCATGCATTTATCTCTAGTAGGATTGACTACTGCAATGCGGTGTTCACTGGATGTTCAAACTGTTCTTTATACAGCCTCCACTTAATCCAAAATGCGGCTGCAAGAATTATTACAAGAACAAGAAAATACGAACACATAACTCCAGTTCTTAAATCCTTACACTGGCTCCCGGTTAAGTTTAGGGCAGATTTCAAAATCCTTCTTTTAACATATAAAGCATTAAATGGCCGAGGTCCGGCTTACTTGTCTGAACTTATCATGACTTACAAACCAGAGCGCACATTAAGATCTCAAGATGCCGGTCTGCTTATGGTTCCAAGGATTAATGAAACAACAATGGGAGGTCGAGCTTTTAGTTACAGGGCCCCTAAACTGTGGAATGGTCTGCCTGCTACTATAAGAGATGCCCCTTCAGTCTCAGCTTTTAAATCCCGGCTGAAGACTCACTACTTCAGCTTAGCATATCCTGACTAGAGCTGCTGATTAACTGTACAGACTGCATCTCTGTTGTTAGTCATTAGCACTAAAACATAAGTAACATGATAGTTAGAATTTGTTACTAACCCTCACCTCTTCTGTTTCTCTTCTTCACTCAAATGTGCCACTTGGTGCCATGGCCCACCTGCCAAGTTGTTTTGCCTGCCTAAGGTAAAGTCATCCCTGATGGAGGATCGCAGGAATCGTGAGAAAGAGGGGTCCTTTCTTCGGATTGGCTGGTCCAACACTGTTTCAGCCGTGGAATGGCCAAATGGGGGAGGCAGCTTGATGGATGAGGTCTCCAGGAGTCTAAAATTATCTAAATCTTATTATGTGCTGCTCCGTACTTCTAAAAAATTTTATATTTTTTTATTGAGGATTTGTTCTGTTCTGTGTATTGTATTGTATTGTATTGACCCCCTTCTTTTAACACCCACTGCACGCCCAACCTACCTGGAAAGGGGTCTCTCTTTGAACTGCCTTTCCCAAGGTTTCTTCCATTCTGTCAAGAGCCAGGGCCTGTTAAAGCCCATTGTGGCACTTTCTGTGTGATTTTGGGCTATACAAAAGTAAACTGTATTGTATTGTATTGTAACTAAAGACATGTGGCAAAGATGGCGGCTTTAAAAGTCTGGACCAGAAGTGATGTCATCGGGACAGGAAGTGACATCATCACGGGGCGCCGGAACCCTGTGGGATTTCCCGTGAATGGTCTGCAGAGGATTGAGAGAAAAAGTCAGTGCACCTCATCATCCCCTGGTCAGGCATGTAATTGCTACTATTCGGACCCTTTAGCTGCCCCCTCCATGTGCACGTGTGTGACAGACCCTTATTTAGTTTTCCTCTTTTTCTAAAAATGTAGTGTATCTTATTTATTATTAAAGGTTTCTGTTTTATGCCAACTGCTCTTGTTGTAATATTTTTGAACACAGAGGGTTTTTAGTTTCCTCATGGCTGCCCTTGGATCTCAATCCAGGTGGTTCGTCGTGTGGTGGGTGCGAGAACGCACTGTAATCAGCGCATGCTCCCTCAACCCTCCTCACATGTTCTGAAAATTCTCCTTAAAGAATATTTACACAAGGATTGTGTTGACTTAGGACTTGCCTTTTGTTTTTGGGAGAAGCTCATTTAGAAATGAAGGCCTCAGTCTAGCCTGGGGCTAGATACTGGAGACAAGACCTCATCGTGACCTTTTTTTGCATTTGGGGGTTGCAAGCAAAAAAGCCAGAGGCACCATTTAGGAGGTCAGTCTTCATATTCTGTATATTTGTGGATTTCTGTGCTTTATGAACCAGAGAAATCACAACACTGTTTTGTTGTGGGTGGTTTTTGTCAAGTTTGTTAATAGAAAGGACATTTGTTGCCAGTCATGGGATGGGATGGTGTTGTGATTCATGATGTCATACGAATGTAAATTACCTATGTATTCAATTCAATTCAGAAAACAAACCGGGATTAAAGGCAATTTCTAATTATAACCTTCTTGCAATGTTTCTTTTAACCTCAGTTCTGATTTTACATTTAGAGTTTTGTGGTCGATTCATTTTGCTTTTTGGTTCCCATCTCTCACCTGTGTATTTGACCTTAATTCTGTCCTCTCCTTTCTAGTGGCTGTATTTTCAGTTTCACCCATTTGTGTTGGTGAGTCAGAGCCTACCCTGGTAGCACTGGGTGCAAGGCAGGGAACAGCCATGGATAGGGTGCCAGTCCATCACAGGGCCCAACACATACTTAGGCAATTTACAGTTACCAATTTATCCGAACCGGTTGTCTTCAAGGATGTGAAAAGAAAAACAGAATACCAAGAGAAAAGAGCCATGCAGACATGAGAAGAATATACAGACTTTAAACAGATTGGATGAAGATTTCAGACCTAACACTTTGGATCCATGAGGCATCTAGTGCTTACCGATGCACTGCCCAAATAACACTTGTCACACGTGTATGCTGAAGGATTGCCTCCACTGAAGCATGCTATACCATCCCAGGTGGATGAGGGTGGTACAATGAAGAGAAGACACCCGGTGAGGGCAATTAAACCCGAGAAGCTCCACCCCTTCCAGTTGTGGCAGTATAAAACAGCATCCCCAGAAGGAGGTATCACATTTTAGACCTGAGCCACTGCAGGACAGAACTTTCCCTAAGCCTGACCTGTTCGACTGAACCCTTTACATCTGATGCCCAGTGTGGCAACTTCTGCAGTGATTGCCTGTTTTGTTCTAATCGCCATCATGCACCTGGTTATTTTAAGCTTTGTCATTAATATTAAAAAGGGTGACCTTGCTGGCATCCCTTCTTACTTTTGGACCCCGTCACTTGTACACACACTCTAATAATCATTTGTCAACAGTTCTACTGAAAATAAGAATATTTAATATGTATTTTCTTTCACTATTGTTAACAGACAATTCTCTATTTCTCCCATGCTAGCTGAAAAACATACGTTGTTTTTAGGGATCCAACTTTCTACAGGAGAATACTGGTACCAATCAATGCCTTTGGTATACAAAATATCTCATATGATTTTTAATCTCACACTGCTGAAAAAACATCTTGTTATTAGCTTCTTGTATTATAGGCAGGCGCCAATGCTGATGATGAAACGATTGCTAAATACGCAATAACTACAGAAACACCTTGAGGAAAAACTGCTTAAATGGTCAAGAAATTGGGGCACTGAGTGTTACATACACTATATGTACCTGAAACCATTTAAATGACGTGGCTTATGTGAACAAATGATAAAGTCTGCTTTGATGAATACTGGATTAGATGGACGCTGAATATTAAACATGCAGTGCCTATAAAATGTATTCACCCCCAGGACAAATCCTGTTTGATCTTGCAAAATTGGAGATGGAAAGATTTTTTCCATTTTTCCCTATGGACTGTGATAAAATTTTAAATTCATTGTTAAATAATAAAATGGGCCTGTAAGGCACAGTGCCTTTAAAAGGATTCACCCCTTTGGTACGAGGGACATTCAAAACGTTTCTGCACTTTTATATAATTTCGTTGGAAAAGGTGAAGGCGGGAGGAGTAGTAATTGGGCATTAAAAAGTTGGTACAACGCTAGGAAAATTGCATCACAAATGAAGGTGACTATGCAGAAAAGTGATGTCATTTGTTTTTGAAATTCTTAAAAAACAGAGTTAAAAAAAAGTGTAGAAGCTTTTCGAACATTCCTTGGATTTTTTTTTGACACTGATCAAAAGAAAAAGACCCTTTAATGTCAAAGTGAAACAGATTTCTTCAAAGTGGTCCTAATTATTAATAATATTATAGTATTCACCCCCTTCAAGTCAGTATTTAGTTTTTGTAACTTTGTCAACCATGACAGCCTTGAGTCTGTATGCACAGGTCTCTCTTTCTATCTGTCAGCCTTGTACATCTGGACGCTGCCATTTTCCCCATTGTTCTTCTTTGCAAAACTGCTCAAGCTCTGTCAGGTTGAATGGGAATGCGAGTGAACAACCTTTATCAAGTTAATTGAATTGAGATCTGGGGGGTATTTTTCATACGTGGATTAGTCGTTTAGCTGGATGTAATTGTTGACGATTTGGTGTGATCCTGGATCTGTCGGTTTTTCGAAACTCTTGCTGGAAGTGTTGTCATAGCAACACATCCTAATCCTCAAACCTGCTCGGAGCAGTTTTGTTCTACATAAACAAGGATTAGTTTACACACGTAATCAGTGACGGTGTGTGGAAGTCATCCAGTCATGGCTTCGCCGTTCATAAATGAGCGCCTAATTGATATTGGTGCGCAAATTATAAGAAGAGAATTTCATATAGAGAGGGTTCTGCGCGATCGGCAAGATCCTTTATTGCTCCCGGAGGAAGTTCTTTTCGAAAGATACCGCTTTAGCCGAGGGGGAATATTGTACCTCAAAGATTTATTAGCACCTTATATTCGAAGTCAAACTAGGCGAAGTCGGGCTCTCACAACCACACAGACAGTATGCATTGCTTTGAGGTTTTTTACAAGCGGCACTTTTTTATATACTGTAGGCGATGCGGAAAATCTAACTAAAAGTGCAGTTTGCCAGGCAATTCGTAAAGTCTGTTTGGCTCTGAAATATTTCCTTCGGGTTTTCATAGTGTTTCCTGGACACCTGCGTGTGCAGACAATAAAAGAGGCGTTTCATGCCATTGCAGGTAGGTAATACACAGGCAAAAACACCCACAGTTCCATGAAGAATCTCAATCAGCCTAACATTCTCATTACCAGGATTTCCAAATGTGATTGGGGCACATGGGACTGATCAGAGTGGAGTTTGATCAAACATTATTTGGAAAATGTACCTCTCCTCCTGATGAATAATCAGACACAGTGTCTTCATGAAATATTTGACCTTCGTCAATATCTCGTTGGTCAGACACAGGTTCAAGGGATATAACATTCCCTGCAACTGACCCAACAAAAAAGAGGGCTATATAGAACATAACTATGGCACACATGGAGGACAAATATATGCAATGACCATCCTTTACCTGAAATGAAGTGACCACTGCATCCTGCCACTGGTTCTGAGGAGGAGCTTCCCCCTGGAATGCCCTCAGAAACAGGGCGATGGGCATTTTGCTGGAGAGCCAACTCTTCTGCAGGGATTAGGTCTGGACCGCGTGGACCTCCACCTGTTTTTTGCTTGTCTGCCTCCTTATTAGCTTTAAAATTAATGTTTTTTATATTATATATGATTATTTATGTCAACAATTCTTTAAATAGTTATAAACCAATATTTACCAGTTTGAAGTATATTCTTGTACTTCACTTTAACCTGTTCCCATGTTCTCCTTGTGCTCACGTTTGATCTGGAATTATGACATATTAAATAATAATTAATCTGACACATAAGAAATGAAACGCTGCATTCAGTAAGTACAATGCACACTACTTAGCGTTTAATTTGTCGGCCACTTTTTGCCAGCCGTCTTTTCTGGTCTGGGCTGCTTTTGCAGTGCTACCCCTTGTGCATATTAAATCTTGAAATTCTTCATGTCCTTCGAATAAAAGGTCTTGCGCCGCGTGTGTGAAAAAAAAAATGCACCCGTTCTTTTGTCATTTTGTTACAGCCTATCAAAGACTTGCTGATCATGTTTTCTAGACTCAATATTCTCTATATGGGCTTTTCACTCAGCGTGGGCGCGCGCATTCATCTCGTATGATTAGATCCAGCTAGACTAATCTAATACACGGCTGCGTTTGAAAAACCGACCTATCCCGGATGAGTGTCACCGGCATTAACTTATCCAAGATGAGGCATCTGATATCGGATAATTTAAGCGACGTACGAAAAATACCCCCCTGGACTCTGACTTGGCCACTCCAGGATAACTTTGTTGTTTTTAAATCGTTCCTTTTTAACTTAGCTTTATGCTTGAGGTTATTGCCTTGCTGGAAAACAAATCCTCTGTCAAGGTGCAGGTTTCTTGCAGACTGCATAAGGTTTTCCTCCAGGGTTTCCCCATATTTTGCTGCATTCATTTTCCCTGCACAAGTCTTCAGGGCCTGCTGCAGAGAAGTATCACCACAATATGATGCTGCCACAACCATTCTTCACTGCCAGGATGGTATGTTTTCGATAAAGTACAGTGCTTACCCTTAAGTGAACGTGGTGTTTAGTCTGATGGTCAAAACGTTCAAATTTGGTCTTATCATATTGCAGAACCTTCTTTTAACTGACTTCAGAGTCTCCCATGTGCTTTTTGGCAAACTAGCTGATACTTCAGGTGCATTTTTTTGTTACTCTGGCTTTCTCTTTGCCACTCTCTCATAAAACTGTGACTGGTGAAACACCCAGGCCAGAGTTACCTCCAATCTCCCCCACTGTAGCTTGAAACTCCTTCAGAGTTCTCAATAGGTCAACTTGGTGGCCTTTTCTTGCACGATCACTCCACTTTTACAGCCAGCCTGTTCTAGGCAGATTTATATTGTAGCTGTGCCATACTCTTTCTATTTCTTCATGACTGATTTTGCTGGACTTCAAGGGATATTCAGTGACTTTTGTTTTCTCCATCCCCTGACTTTTCACAGAGTTGTTTGGAGTGTTCCTTTGTCTTTATTGTGTATGATAGTTGGACCTTCTACATACAGGTTCATTTATACTACAATCATTGAAACCCCAGACAAGTGATCTCCATTCTTCTTCTTCTTCTTTCGGTTGCTCCCTTTAGGGGTTGCCACATCGGATCATCTTCTTCCATATCTTCCTGTCCTCTACATCTCGCTCTGTCACACCCATCACCTGCATGTCCTCTCTCACCACATCCATAAACCTTCTCTTAGGCCTTCCTCTTTTCCTCTTGCCTGGAAGCTCTATACTTAGTATCCTTCTCCCAATATACCCAGCATCTCTCCTCTGCACATGTCCAAACCAACGCAATCTCGCCTCTCTGACTTTGTGTCCCAACCGTCCAACTTGAGCTGACCCTCTAATGTACTCATTTCTAATTGAACCTCTAAAACCAACTGGTTGCATCAGTGAAGATTTAGGAGTGTCATATTAAAGGAGTGATTGCTTATAGCATGATTTATTCAGTGTTTTATGTTTGTAATTATTTTAGACCACTTTGCAGAGATCTTTTTTCACTTTGACATTAAAGAATCTTTTTCTGTTGGTTAGTGCTAAAAAGGCTGAATTAAATTCACTGAGATTCAATGTTGTATAACAATAAATGGTGAAATTTCCAGTTGGGGGGTGAATACTTTTAATGGGCTCTATAAGCATTATACTAAATTGGTAGCCCTAAACAACAACAACTTTTATTTATATAGCACATTTTCATACAAATAATGTAGCTCAAAGTGCTTTACATGATGAAGAAAGATATAAAAAGACAAAGCAAGAATTAAAATAAGAGAACACTAATTAACATTGAATAAAAGTAAGGTCCAATGGCCAGGGAGGACAGAAAAAACAAAAAAAAACTCCAGACGGCGGGAGAAAAAGTAAAATCTGCAGGGGGTCTAAGGGCAACGAGACCACCCAGCCCCCTCTAGGCATTCTACCTAACATAAATGACCTCAATCAGTCCTCATTGTATTCAGGGTTCTCATGGAAGAACTTGATGATGACGGTCATGTGGACCTCTGGCCTTTAATCCATCAATGTAAGGACATCACGGTGCTTTGATTAGGTGGTGGTGACGCAGATCGCCACCACAGAAAATCAGAAAAAGAACAGAAGAGAGAATAGGGGTTAGTACAGATTTTGGAGTCACCATGAATAATAATGATAATTAATTGAATATACAGAGCATCAGGATTAAACTAAAACGAAGCTATGAGAAAGCCATGTTAAAGTAATGTGTTGTTAGCAGTTTTTTTAAGTGCTCCACTGTATTAGCCTGACGAATTTCTATTGGCAGGCTATTCTAGATTTTAGGTGCATAACAGCAGAAGGCCACCTCACCACTTCTTTTAAGTTTAGCTCTTGGAATTCTAAGCAGACACTCAGTTGAAGATCTAAGGTTACGATTTGGAAGGTAAGGTGTCAGACATTCCGAAATATAAGATGGAGCGAGATTATTTAAGGCTTTTTAAACCATAAGCAGTATAAAGTGGCTAATATGAAGGAGCGAGGGTGTTCCCCCTGCAATGCCCTGTCTGAGGTTGCTTTTTTCTTCTTCTTTCTCTTCATTTTTTCATAAAGAGTTGATGGGTTTGATCAATCTTCTCCATACAGCTCGGTCCTGCACCTCCTCCCCAGTCAATCCCTTTTCCTTCAGATCTTCCTTTACTACCTCACTTTCTCTCCCCTTGGACTTCCATTCCCATCACTCTTTTGCCAACATATTTTCTCTCCTCATTACATGTCCATACCACTTCAATCTACTTTCCTGTACTTTTTTAGATACAGTATCTCTCCCACTTTTGTGGTAGCTCTGGTTGTCTTATTTCTTATTCTGCTCTTTTTTGTAACTCCACACATCCATCTCAACGTTCTCATTTCTGCCATATCTTCTGCTGTGCTCCCTTTAGTGCCCGTGTTTCAGCTCCATACATCATTGCTGGTCTTACCGCTGTCTTAAAACCTAACATTTAACCTTCACCTTCATTCTTTGATCACACAATACCCCTGATACCTTCTTCCAGTTGTTAAATCCACACGGCACTCTATTGATTATCTATACATCTAGTTTTCCATCTTGGTCTACCACTGATCCTAGATACGTAAATAAAATGTGAAACCTTCCAAGGGGTGAATACTTTTTATAGGCACTGAAAGTAAAGAAAGCCATATTTTCATTTTTGATGTAAGTCACACTTTGTCCCCCAGCTGAAAGGCCCAATGCCATTATCAAACATTAGCTAAGCAATGCCATCTGTAATCAATCTCTGGAAAAGGGAACTGCTGCTACCGTGCGTGAAGATTTCTAATAAATAAATACCTTGTGGGCAGACAGGCCGTTATTAACATGCTTAAGCCCTTTGTGGACTCATTTGAGATATATTTTATTTTACTCTGAGTGCCTTTAAACAGATTAAATCCATATCAGACTATTTCAAGCTGTTGACTATTGACTAAGTGTAATCAATGGCTGCTTTACTGCCCTGTGACTCACCTCAGGCTTGTGTCCATGCAACTTCGTTCAAACATTTTCTTTTGTAACAATGTGCTGCTCATGGCTTTCTCTGGGCAATCAATAACTGCAAGCCTCTGTGTGCAGATTACTCTTTATAATATGCTAGATTGTACCAGCTGTGGCGTCAGCAGAGTGTACCACAGCAGCCAGATGACATTACATCATACCTACATATGGTTTAATAGTTTGGCGGTCTGTCTGACCCACTAGGATTTTTAGAAAGAAGCTTTTGCTTCACTTAACAACCTCACAGAAATGACTGCATTTTCCGTTTATTTTTTCTAAAAATATGCCCTTATTATCCTGAAAAACAGTCCTCATGTGAAGGAAAACAGGAGTCGACATACCAAAGACGCACTGTGCTCAGCATGCCAGCAGATAGTAGTGGGCAGAAAAGACGCTAATAGTAAAAGAGTGATATAGCATGGAGGCAGTAATGTGGCACAGTGCTTAGTGCTGATGTCTCATAGCCCAACAGGCATACATTTCACTCTAAGCTTTACCACCATATTAACTCTTTTAGGGCGGATGTCGACTTTTGTCAGCAAAAGGGGTTACAATACAATACAATACAATTTATTTTTGTGACTCTCTAAGAAGACAAGGAAAAACTCCCAAAAAAAACTTTGTAGGGAAATATGGAAGAAACCTTGGGAAAGGCAGTTCAAAGAGAGACCCCTTTCCAGGTAGGTTGGGTGTGCAGTGGGTGTCAAAAGAAGGGGGTCAATACAATACAATACACAGAACAGAAGAAATCCTCAATACACTATAAAATAAAATTTTTTTTCATCCATCCATCCATCCTCTTTCACTTATCCGAGGTCGGGTCGCGGGGGCAGCAGCTTGAGCAGAGATGCCCAGACTTCCCTCTCCCCAGCCACTTCTTCTAGCTCTTCCGGGAGAATCCCAAGGCGTTCCCAGGCCAGCTGGGAGACATAGTCCCTCCAGCGTGTCCTGGGTCTTCCCCGGGGCATCCTCCCGGTTGGACGTGCCTGGAACACCTCACCAGGGAGGCGTCCAGGAGGCATCCTGATCAAATGCCCAAGCCACCTCATCTGACTCCTCTCGATGCGGAGGAGCAGCGGCTCTACTCTGAGCCCGTACCGGATGACTGAGCTTCGAGGAAAATCATTTCAGCCGCTTATATTCGCGATCTCGTTTCTTTCGGTCACTACCCAAAGCTCATGACAATAGGTGAGGGTAGGAACGTAGATCGACTGGTAAATTGAGAGCTTTGCCTTATGGCTCAGCTCCTTTTTCACCACGACAGACCAATGCAAAGCCCGCATCACTGTGGACACCGCACCGATCCGCCAGTCGATCTCACGCTCCATTCTTCCCTCACTCGTGAACAAGACTCTGAGATACTTGAACTCCTCCACTTGAGGTAGGATCTCACTCCCAACCCTGAGAGGACACTCCACCCTTTTCCGGCTGAGGACCATGGTCTCGGATTTGGAGGTACTGATTCCCATCCCAGCCGCTTCACCCTCAGCTGTGAACCGATCCAGAGAGAGCTGAAGATCACGGCCTGATGAAGCAAACAGGACAACATCATCTGCAAAAAGCAGTGACCCAATCCTGAGTCCACCAAACCAGACCCCCTCAACACTCTGGCTGCGCCTAGAAATTCTGTCCATAAAAGTTATGAACAGAATCGATGACAAAGGGCAGCCCTGGTGGAGATTTTTTTTGGAAAATTTTCTAAAAAATTTTTAAGAAGTAAAAAAAAATAAAAATTTTAGAAGTATGGAGCAGAATTTAATAGTAGATGATATCACATAATAAGATCTGGATATTTTTAGAGTCCTGGAGGCCTCATCCATCAAGCTGCCTCCCCCATTTGGCCATTCCACAGCTGAAACAGTGCTGGGCCAGCCAATCCGATGAAAAGACCCCTCTTTCCCATGATTCCTGCGATCCTCCATCAGGGATGACTTTACCTTAGGCAGGCAAAACAACTTGGCAGGTGGGCCATGGCACCAAGTGCCACACTTGAGTACCAAGAAGAGAAACAGAATAGGTGAGGGTTAGTATCCAATTCTAACTCTCATGTTACTTGTGTTTTACTGCTAATGACTAACAACAGAGATGCAGTCTGTACAGTTAATCAGCAGCTCTAGTCAGGATATGCTAAACTGAAGTAGTGAGTCTTCAGCCGGGATTTAAAAGCTGAGACCGAAGCGGCATCTCTTATAGTAGCAGGCAGACCATTCAACAGTTTAGGGGCCCTGTAACTAAAAGCTTGGCCTCCCACTGTTATTTTATTAATCCTTGGAACCATAAGCAGACCGGCATCTTGAGATCTTAATGTGCGCTCAGGTTTGTAAGTCATGATAAGTTCAGACAAGTAAGCCGGACCTTGGCCATTTAAGGCTTTATATGTTAAAAGAAGGATTTTGAAATCTGCCCTAAACTTAACCGGGAGCCAGTGTAAGGATTTAAGAACTGGAGTTATGTGTTCGTATTTTCTTGTTCTTGTAATAATTCTTGCAGCCGCATTTTGGATTAACTGGAGGCTGTATAAAGAACAGTTTGAACATCCAGTGAACACCGCATTGCAGAAGTCAATCCTACTAGAGATAAATGCATGAACTAATTTCTCAGTTAGGGTCAACTAAAGTTAACATCCATCCATCCAATTTCCAACCCGCTGAATCCAAACACAGGGTCACGGGGGTCTACTGGAGCCAATCCCAGCCAACACAGGGCACAAGGCAGGAACCAATCCCGGGCAGGGTGCCAACCCACCACAGGACACACACAAACACATCCACACACCAAGCACACACTAGGGCCAATTTAGAATCGCCAATTCACCTAACCTGCATGTCTTTGGACTGTGGGAGGAAACCGGAGCGCCCGGAGGAAACCCACGCAGACATGGGGAGAACATGCAAACTCCATGCAGGGAGGACCCGGGAAGTGAACCCAGGTCCCCAGGTCTCCCAAATGCGAGGCAGCAGCACTACCCACTGCACCACCGTGCCGCCCTAAAGTTAATATCCAGAGGCAAAGGGCGATAAAAGCTGTAAATGTTGGCAAAACTCACAGTTACATTATAGGTAGACCCTCTTTGCTAGGAGGACCGTTAGACTTGTTGACTTGACGTTGGATTCCTGCGTGTGTGTGAGTAGACTAAACAATGTCTAGAATGGCATCGACATCGGGCGAGAGAGCGAAGCGAATGCACAGAGCAAAATACTCTATGCGTATTATTTATTATGTATTATTTATTGATTTTTTGCATAGTATTGCTGAATTGGACTCTCACTTCTTGAACTCCGATTTTGATGCAGGTGATCTGAAGATCGAAAACGAATGTCTGGCACCTGCATCAGCTGAACGTGCAGCTGATGCGCCTATGGCAACATTCGTCTGGGAGGGCTACACAGACATAGATCTGTGGAGGGCAACTGGCTACTGGACTTCACCAAATGACATGGCGTGCTGGTGGACAGTACGGATTACCAGCCACTCAGCTACTTTGACAAACAGGTATGTAATAAGTAATTGCGTTTACATAGTGTAGAGGCTCATGGAACATTAAACAGAGTGACATTTGTCATAAACAATTATTTTATGTTGTTTTATGTGTAAAACCATTGCTTTGTGTGCTTTTTAGAAAACTGCGTTTTCTGGAAAATATTCAGCCCTGGGACAAAAGAGAAAAAACAAATTAGCCCTGAAAGAGTTAATAATAATAAAAACAATCCTTTATGTTTATATAGCGTTTTTCTCTCCACTCAACGCACTTTAGTGAGTGGGGAGCCACTTTAACCACCACTAATGTGTAGCATCCACCTGGAGGTTGTGACAACAGCCATTTTTGTGCCAGTACACTCACCACACATTAGCTGTTAGGTGGTTAAAAGGGTTAAGAGAAAGTCAGCCAGATACAGAAGGGATGATTAGAGGGCCATGGTGGGCAATTTAGCCTGGACATCAGGATACACCCTACTCTTTACAAATAATACCCAGGGATCTTTTATGACCACAGAGAGATAGGACTTTGATTTTACGTCTCATCCAAAAGATGGCACCATTTTTTCAGCAGAGTGTCCCCATCAATGCATTGGGGTCCAACATTCAGACCACAGGGTAAGCGCCCCCTGCTGGCCTCACCCACACCTCTTCCAGTAGCAACAAACCAAGCTTTTCCTAGACGGTCTCCCATCCAAGAATTGGCCAGGCCTGAGCAGGCTTACCATCAGGTGGATGACCTCTTCTGAAGTGCATGTAGTAAAGCTCTGTGGAATCAGCATGTTCTCCCAGGTCTGTAGGTTTTCTTTATTTCCTTGAGTCCTGTGGTTACCTAAAGATGTGCAGGTGAGATTAAGACCCCAGCGTCTGTAACCCTGTTTACTTTCTTTGTCACACCGACGTGCATCTTTTGTTAACTGGAGGCTCAAAATAGGCAATGTGCGAGTGTGTGTATGAGTGTGTGTGTAAGCCTTGCAATAGATTAGCGTCCTGTACACGTTTAGATCCTGCATTGAAACCAATGCACCCAGGATAGGCTTAGGCCCGGTGTTCTTGTACTGTAATAAGCTGGACAGGAAACAATTGGATGCTTAAAAAAGTTCAATTAAAAGATCAATAACTATTTATGAAATTATGGTTGTGATAAATGGTTAACATTTAGTTATCTTTTTAAAGCAACTTGGATACAGAGGCATCAGGTGGAGAACTCTGTTTTTGGTGCTGAAAGAATTGTCTACCACTTAACATCAACAAAACCAAACAACTGGTTATTGACCTTTGCTGCATCAAAGAGCCTTCATGTCCGGTCACTCTTCAGGGAGTGAATGTAGAGGTGGTCCATTCCTACAAGTATCTTTAGGGTCCTCATCAATGACAGGTTGGACTGGTCTCATAACAAAGATGAGCTATAAAAAAGGGCAGAGCAGGTTCTTTATCCTTACAACACTGCATTCCTTTAATGTGGGTAAGTGACATTCTTCACATCATCTACTAGTCTGTGATGGCCAATTTGTTTTTTCTTAATTAATGATATATCATAGATGCATATTTTATTATACCTACTTACTTTTATCGACATTTATCTGACTCTGTATTTATTTTTCTAGTATCAGAATGTAGTTTAAGTTAATTTGTTTTGGTTTCAATAGATGTATTTTTTTTTATATTTTCGATTCTTGTTTTCTTTTTTTCACATCTTCATGCCCCCCTTTTTGTTACTTAACACCCCCCACAGTTTGAGAACCACTGTCTTAGTCCAAAAGGTTTAGTGAAAATTCAAGGCTAACAGTCCACACAAGAGTAAAGAAAAGGGAAAAAATGTTTCTTTTCTAAACTTAACTTTTCTTGTCTAAGTTCAGTTGTTTCTAAACTTAAAGATGCTTCAGGCTAGAGGGGACTGGGTGGTCTCGTGGCCTGGAACCCCTACAGATTTTATTTTTTTCTCCAGCCTTCTGGAGTTTTTTTTTTTTGTTTTTTCTGTCCACCCTGGCCATCGGACCTTACTCCTTTTCTATGTTAACTAATGTTGTCTTATTGTAATTTCTTATTTTGTCTTTTATTTTTCTTTTCTTCATTATGTAAAGCACTTTGAGCTACTTTTTGTATGAAAATGTGCTGTAGAAATAAATGTTGTTGTTGTTGTTCAGTTTGCTTTCAGTACGCTCAAAACGTACGGAACTACAACTGCATTGCGTTACATACAATTGGGCACGTTAAGGCACTGTTTAAGACCGTGTGCCCTCCATGCCTCACTAACCGAGTCTAATGTATAATCAGTGAGACAAGAAACAGTTAGAATATATCAATTCAATTCAGCTTGTGGGGGGTTATAAGAACCTCCCAAAGACTATGCACTAATATAGAGTTTAATTGGAGATTCCAAATTGGCCCTAGTGAGTGTTTGGTGTGTGTGTGTGTGCGCATGCTGTGGTGGGCTTGCACCCTGCCTGGAGTTTGTTTCCTGCCTTGCGCCCTGTGTTGGCTGGGATTGGCTCCAGCAGACCCCCGTGACCCCGTAGTTAGGATATAGCAGTTTGGATAATGGATGGATGGATGGATAGTACTTAAAAATCTAAAATTTTTATACTGTATTGAGATTTTATTCTGTTCTGTGTATTGTATTGTATTGATCCCCTTCTTTTTGACACCCACTGCACGTCCATCCTACCTAGAAAGGGGTCTCTCTTTGAAATGCCTTTCCCAAGGTTTCTTCCATTTTTCCCTACAAGGTTTTTTTGGGACTTTTTCCTTGTCTTCTTAGAAAGTCAAGGCTGGGGGGCTGTCAAGAGGCATGGCCTGTTAAAGTCCATTGCGGCACTTCTTGTGTGATTTTGGGCTATACAAAAATAAATTGTATTGTATTGTAATTAACTAGCCAATGGCTCTTACAGTACAGTAATAAAGAAGAAACATAAGATTTACAGGAATGTTGACTTTCTCAGTGCCTGGAGTAACAGTCACAAGAAAGGTCAAAGTTCTGAAAAGAGACGATTATCACATGACAACAGTTAATCCCATGCACACAATGTAAATACTCAAAACAGACCCATAAGTGTGTGACTTCTACACAAGCGAGGCACATAAATGTCTGAATAACATAGCGTGGTTTCTGGTTACCGTACTTTAGACTGTGATAGACATTAAATTGCTGCGGACTAAAAAGGGCTCCAGTGCCCATTGTGAACACACCATTACACTAACTAATATTCTCTATAGTTTTAATAAGATGCATTTGGCTCGAATGAACTGGCTGCTTTAAAAGCCTCAACTGCAAATATAATTGATTCTCAGTTGACATTGTTTAATATTCAGTTCCAGTTTAGTATTTTAAGGCCGAATGTAGAATACAGTACAAAACTACCACACGGAATGTACAGAGAAACATGCAGTCATATATACTGTACATATAATTTCTCTCTGAAAGACTTGAACTGTCCAAGATTGTTCTCAAACTGACTCATACCTCTTAAAAGCAGTTTTTTAAAATAGCAGCACTTGTTGTATGTCATCAAGTGAAATTTGACAGTACCCTGAGGGGCACAAGTTAATGTACATCAGGTGAAAGATAACTGTGCATTGTAAATTGGAAAACAAAAGTGATAGATGTTTTTATTTTTAGCATATTCCAGATAGCACAGACAATTTGACTGCCAGTAATTAAGTTCCATAGATTAGTTTAGTGTACATAGAGCATGTGCATCTATTCTGCCGAAGCACAGTGATATTTATTTCGGGATCAGAAGAAGAAGCAAAAACAAAATAGAAACAAATCGGTCTTTCGCCAAGCCAGAAAGGTGAGCCAAGAATCAGAATCGTAAGCCAGAAAGAAAGTCAGGAAAGGGAGAACGAGAATAGCGAGACATGCATGTTAGGTCTTTTTAGATTTATTCAAACACAGATACCAAATCTGTACATAAATGACCTTTTCTTTTGGGTCACACCAATGACATTAAGTGAGCATGCTCCTGGGGACTTCTGGGAGAAAATCATAAAGTGGTGCTGCAGTAAGACCCTAAAAAATGATCACTTAGTTGTTACCCAAGACAGGATTAAATAAATGTTGGAATCACAATCCTTTACCTTGAAAACCCCAGAATAGCCACCAAGAAGTCCTAGAAATTCCTCAGGAAAGCCCTAAAATTTTAATAAAGAATACCAATCACAATTGTTTCAGCTACTGTATATGGTGTGGCAGGAGGCCTGGGGCCAGACCAAGCAGGGACCCCTGGAAGGACCGGGAGACGGATTATACATCCCCCGGGCCACGAGGGGGCAACCACCCTGGATAGTGTGGGGACCACGGGGACGGAGCGTGGAGGTTCAAACCCGTTGGGGTCCATAGCCACCTCCAGGGGGCACCCCGAGCCTCATACAGCACGGGATATCTGCACTTCCGCCACACCTGGGAAGGTGGATGGAAGACCTTCCAGGGACACCCGTAGTGCTTCCGGGTGCTCATGCGACACTTCCACCACACCAGGAAGTGCCACCAGAAGGACATGAGCGAGCAACTGGAGCACATCCGGGTGATTATAAAAGGGGCCGCCTTCCTACAGTCGGGAAGTGAGAGTCGGGTGCAGGAGGAGAATGAAGATCCAGAGATGGAGAAAAGAAAGGCAGCCCAGGGATGTTTAAAGGCCCGTGTAAGGGTGACTGGTGTGGGAGCACTGTGTGTGTGCGGAGATTATAATTTATAAATAAACAACTGTGTGCTTTATAGTACTGTTGATGTCTGTCTGATGGTGTTTCGGGCTAGTTCTCACAATGGATATCTCTACAATCTGAGCATCTGCATCACAAACTGTATATTAGTTTCAATATGGACAGCACAGAATATTTTATTCTGAAGCTTTTTTACACTGGTACCAACCATCATCATCACTGGTTTATTGATCATTTCTCAATTTGCTCAGCTTATCTGGTAGTCTCCAAATTATTTTCCTCCAATGTGGACTGCCCTGAACCTCCTTAGGGGTGGGTCTCCTTCTTTTCATATCATCTAACACCACCTCCATGTTTTCTTCATCTTACTTTTGGGCCTTACTCCCTCCACCTCCATCATTACTCACTAAATCATCTTCTGCACAAACAACCATAGATTGTTTCTTATCAACGCCTGTCGTCCGCTTGCCAAGTCTTTTTCATTAAATAGCATATAGTACCGCTTCCTCTCACATCACACTCCATACTTTCATCTGGCTATTCATATTATACAAGGTGGGTATAAAAAATGAACGAAGCTATCTAAAAATATATATTTCTGAAAAGTACATTAAAAACAGCTTTATTTTAATGGGATTTAAAAATCATATCAGACAAATGGCAGCCGGCTTTGGCAATACATTGCTAAAGACGTTCCATCACTCTCTGGGTCAGGCAGAATGGCGTCGATTTCCTGTCTGATCCTTTCCTTCAAATCCTCAAGAGATCAAGGACAATGTTTGAAAACCTTTTATTTTAGGTATCCTCAAAAGAAAAAGTCACATGGCCTTAAATCTGGTGACCGTGCTGGCCACCCCATGTCTCCCCTTAAAGAGATCAAATGCCCAGGTTACATTTCCCTCAGCACTTTGAGTGAACTTCGTGCTGTGTGAGCTGTGGCCCCGTCCTGTTCTGTCCTACCACACATGTTCTGTCCTAGGTCTTCCAGATGATTTTCTTTTCAGTGTGAACCCAGTTGCCTGAAGGTCAGAAATCCACAGCAAAATCTTCTTCCAATCTGGTACAGATGCATTTCAACCGAGCGCAGAGCGTGTATGGAACGCACCCTGCGTCCCTATCACAGAACAGTTGTTCTCACAATACACTTGAACAACAACAAAGTCCCAACATTCACCGGTCCAACTCATGATAGGTACTGAAAACGGTGGAGCCTAACCTACTGAATGAGACCTACCCCATCTCTCTACCCCCTCTACAGCCCGCACAGTTCTCCCTCGAAATGTGGGAGATCTTTATGCCTCACCATGTATGTTTTGTTATTACTTTTTATTAGAGTTTCCGGCATGTTTTGACTCTCCCATATAAGGTTTTCTTCCACAAGAAATCCAAATATGACATTAATATTCAAATTTAATAAGTAATTTTCACCATTTCATCTTCATTTCGTTTTGGTTAGAGATGTCACCTTTATGTGGCCACATCATTAAGACGTGACTTGCGTTGCTGGAGGTCGCAGCATCAAAGCTCACGGCTCTGATATCGTTGTTGCAAACGGTTAAATGATTGGTGGCGATGTTGTATCCTCATCCGAGACTGTGGATAAACACAATCTTTTGTTTTTTAAACGTTTTCCTAGTTAATGAACTTTTTGCTGTAAAATTTTGATTGTAATTCTTGTTACACAGTGTGATTTTGATGTCTGCATATCGATCCTTCTGATTTTGCCTTCACCACTTATTTTCTTTATGTTCTACTCCTTCTAAACTGCTAGGGACACACTTGTAGTATAATACCTACTAAGCCAGAGAGGCTCCTTGGTGGCAGTACTCATAATATTTTCATTATATTTAGCTAATACACCCCTCAAATGAAAATACTTGTTCTTATTCTTTAAATGCATATGAGGTGCAAATCCAGATGAAGTACAGATCGAATCGCGACATCTCGCATGTGTGAAGCAGATAGAGCAGCAACCTTACAGTAGGCATGCATGAAAGTTCTGTGAATGGCAGCTACAGCTCTGCGATGTCAGACTGTCCTTCAAAAGCATCATGGGGTGCTGGGAAAAAAAAAGTGTAAGTTGGCTATAAGACAAAAATATTTGGTTACCAGCAAACATCATATTCACTGGAAAAAATAATTTGACGAAATTTGCCAGCTAATGTTATTCAGGGCCAATACTGGTGACTACAAACTAATTTAACAAATGTCAATAGCATGCTCTTTTTTATAATTTTATTAGTTTATCTTGAGCTTCAATTGTCTTCCCATTTTAAATGGCTGTAGTGATAAAGGTTGTGATGGAAACCAGGGCATCAACAGCCCAAACCCCAACACGAACACACAGAGCACAGTCTCGGGTTCATATAAAGGTAGTATTTATTAACCTTATCACCTCAAATATGTTACACAAGCACAAAACACAGGTGTTCTCTCCACAATATTTTCTTCCTACCACACTACCCTCATCCACTCAAGCGTTGCTCCACTACCTCCCAGCTCCGACTTTCACTGTTATTTTCTTCCACCATAGTGTTTGTGTATTTATTTATTTAAAGAGATTCTGTAAAAAGCCAAATTTCCTGCTGGGGGCAAAAAAAGTTCTATCTATCTATTGTGAAGGAAACCCGGGCATCAGCATGCTCAAACCCCGACATGAACACAGAAGCACAGCCCCGGGTTCAAATACTGGAAGGTTTTATTATATTTACCTCCAGAAAAGTGATATAAACAAAAACAAATACACAAGTCTTTTCTAGATAGATAGATAGATAGATTCTCTCCACAATGCTTCTTTCTTTCTTTCTTTCTTTCTTTCTTTCTTTCTTTCTTTCTTTCTTTCTTTCTTTCTTTCTTTCTTTCTTTCTACCGCACTACCCTCCTCCACTCAAGCACTGCTCCACTACCTCCCAGCTCTGATTAGCCTGGATAAAGGAGTGCGGTCCCTTTTCTTACAGACCCGGGAGTACTTCAGGTGCCAGTGCGATGGCGATTGCCCGATGGAAACGCTTCCGGGTCACACGGAAGTCCATTGCAGAAGGGAACTTGTCTCCCTGCAACACCCTCTTATGGCCCCCAGTGACTCCCGCACTACATCTCCCGGCATGCCTTGCTGGTTTCCTAGGGGGGCACCGACATCCAGGGCTACTGCCATTAAGCGTGCAGGGGGTAATAAAAAACTTCCAGCAATGTCTTTCTTTACTAGTGAGCTGTCCGTCCATCCCTTTTGCTCCTCCTGTCCAGGTAAGGAACCATCCCCTCACATGGACAGGATGTCCGTCCACCCCATGTGGCATCTACAAGGTCTTGTATAGTTAAAAATAGGGGAGAATAAATTCAATGAGTGTAAAACAAAAGGAGTTTGTTCACACCTCCCATAAAAATGAACCTCTCCACACATAACATCACAGGGCTTCACCTTCAGTTCACAAACCTCTACATACATACAGTAGATGCTTTGTAATTAGGGAAAGTAAAACTAAAGTATGATGCACTTTTATGAAGACTACACAGCACATTGTTTAACAATCTGGGACACAGAGATCTTCCAAACCCACTTCATTTACAACTTATTCATTGATTAAGCAAGTATCGTTCTCAATAAAATAAGTGCTGCTCATTAAGGGACTGTGTTCCTTGTCTCAATTGCTTAATTCACCGGTTTTAACTTCTTAATCCTTTAATCCCTCATCAACCAGTATTCACTTAATTAAGCACGCTTCCTGATTAATTAAAAAATAGCTTCCCATTGCTAAAGTCATCAAAAAAAGACTATTTAGGGTGACCCATAAGACTGTTTAGGTAAGTGCTCTCCAGGACCAGAGTCGGAAAAGCCTCATTTTAAATAAACAATGAAGGCCTGATTAACCGAATTCAAGCCCTCTTAAAAGCAATTACGCAGAATTTATTTGAGCTGAAGTGGGAAGATGAAATAGCATATAGGATTGAAGCCGCAGACTGACTGGAACTTGGCTGGCCTTCATTTTAAGATTTCTTCTGTATGTACAGTAGGCTATAATTTGCATAGGCTTCCATGAACAGCCCAAAGACATTTTTCAATTAAACTGACATGTTCACGTTCAAGTGCCAATTGTCAAACCTAACTCATTCTAATTAATTCTAATTCTTGTGTTTTTCCCTTTTTTTTCTTGTTAAATACTTTTTATATACTAAGGAACATTGTGTTGTTATTAGGAAAGGGGAAATGGGTTTTAGAGCTGTTTTCAGCCTTGGCTTCATTTTGTCCCATACAGGCTGTGAAGCCTGCTTCTCGGATATGGGGCCAGGATCATTTTATTGTTAGGCCTCATAGGAGTGCCGAGACATAGTTTTTGTATTGAGACCCTTCTTTGAGTTTTGAGAGACTGGCAAATCATAACAGTGAAATTGTCTCAGTTTTGGTGTTCTGCCCGTGATTAATGATGCAGTGATAACTTTGAGCAACATAACACAGAGGAAATCAGATCTTCATCCTCAAGCCTCTGTTACTGTACTGCTTATCCCATCCTCCAATCTAAGTACTGTGTCCTCCAAAATGTTATCTTTCAGCATTAACCATCTCTCAAATACATGAGCCAGATGAGTGCCTTATGGAGGTATTATAATGACTTATTTTCTTTAATCATTTTAGAGTACACCACTTCTTCCTCTCACCTCTGTCCAGTGAGTGGCATCCAACTTTTTCCTGACTCTGACTCTCCAAGGAGAGGCAGAGGGCTCAGTTTTAAGATGGACCCTGGTAGTACTTCTGGTGGTTGAACAAGGTCCAGAGGTATGCATCCGGGTCAGGCGGAATTTCTACAAAGTAGGGAGAGTTTATGCCTTTGGCTCGCACTGGCAGCACACATGACATATAGCAGGGCCATTACCTGAGACTAAAATTCTTGCCCCGCTAGAAGGCAAAAGAGAACGCTGCCTTCTAGCATGTTGGGGTTAACTCTGTCTAACTTCTAATATTCTGGTCTCTCTTCCTAAACAGATCAAATCCTAACCTGGTCAGGATCTGGCCAGTCCATTCTTAACCTTCCACTCTGGCCTCTGTTCCTGACAAGTAACCACCGTTCTCCCTGAACAGGATGCCGGACTACAGTGTGTATATATATATATATATATATATATATATATATATATATATATATATAGTCACAAACATGCGAGTAGGAGGCAGTCAAAGAGCCTAAAGGTGAGTGAACTATTGCGAGATATGGGTGTCACGTGGTAATTACCCTAATCTCTTCTTTCTACAGAAAACCCGAAGAAAAATAATGGCCTCCACTTCCGGGTATGAAAATGGCCGCGACTACGTCACTTCCGGCCATCATCAACAACATCACTTCTGGCTCCTAAAGACCACATCACGTCCGACTCACTTCAATGATGTTACTTCCGGTTCCTGTTCATAACATCACTTCATGCCAACCATTTCCTTTTTCCATAATCCTGTCTGTATTTAAACAATCATTTCAGTAGTACTAGGGTGTTGTACCGTGTTAGCCATTATGAATGTAGAGAAAAGCCAAGCAAAATGACACCTTTTATTGGCTAACTAAAAAGATTACAATATGCAAGCTTTCGAGGCAACTCAGACCCCTTCTTCAGGCAAGCCGTGGACATCGCAACAACACACAAGAGAGCGGCTCACGTGAACTGACTGAACGCAGCACGAGTGATCACTTCGATGAATCAAACCTGTTCAAAAAACACATTACACAATTCATAATGTAGGAAAAGAATATGAAGCGACTGACGCATACAGACATTTTCATGAGTGCAGGTACTTTGGAAACAAAGCACCGTGTACACCTAAAGTTTAAATTAAGTTCATAGACCTACAAAAGGTTGCCATTGATTTGAGGCAAGATTGCTTTTCTCCTGTACAACTATACGTTGCATTCTCAACAGTAAGCTTGCACAGCTTGGTCATATTACAACCGGAGTGCTGAACTGACAATGTAGTATACAAAGAGAACTATAACAATCATAATAAACGAACAATAAAACAGCGGAGAACCCGTGGATTAAATAAAAAGGCTGCTTCCTTGGCGAAGCAAGGAAAAAGGATGACCTTATATGGCGTTCGTTTATAAAACAGCGGAGAACCTGTGTAAAGGCTGCTTCACAAAAAAACAGCAGAGCGCCTTATATGAGCAGGCAGTCAGCTAAAGAAGGGAATCAATAAATAACTATAATCGTAATAAACGAACAAAAAATAGCGGAGAATCCGCGGATTACATAAAGGAAATGGGTACCTGTAGGTAGAAGGCTGAAATTTGGCAGGCTCATTCCTTACAACTTACTTACAAAAGTTAAGCAGGTTTCATTTCAAAATTCTACGCATAACGGTCATAACGGTCGACAACGTCCGCCATGTTAAACTTTCTTATTTATGGCCCCATCTTCACGAAATTTGGTAGGCGGCTTCCCTGCGATAACCGAAACCGATGTACATACTTATTTCGGTGGTATGACGCCACTGTCGGCCACCATATTGAACTTTCCAACGGTCTTTGTTAATTATGGGCCCATCTTCAAGAAATTTGGTACGCGGGTTCCCAACGCTACCTGAATCCTACTTATGTACATATATACGTCCATAGCCTGCAGCTCGGTTGCCGTGTGAGGCGGCATTTGGTCCCCCATCCCCACGCCTTCCATGTAGTTGGCTGCCTGCCTATATAAAGCTGGTCTCTTTATTCCCTTCCTTGCTTCGCCACGGTATTCACGTCTCCCTGCTGATAACTGCAGCCTTTTTATTTAATCCACGGCTTCTCCGCTGTTTTATTGTTCATTTATTACGATTATAAATTTTAAGGCAGTACTTCGCCGCTGCGAAGCGCGGGTATTTTGCTAGTGTATATATATATATTTTTATTATTTACCTTCTTCCCCTTGGCAATATTTTTCGCAAATATAACATTAATTTTCACTGTTATGCTGATGACACCCAGCTCTACCTTGCTGGTAATCCCACCTCCTCTTTTCCACCACCCTCGCTTATTGACTGCATTGCTGAAATTAAATCCTGGTTTTCTTCGAATTTTCTCAAATTAAACAGTGACAAAACTGAGGTTCTCCTCATTGGTTCAAAATCTTCATTATCCAAAACCAATAATCTTTCTCTTATTATTGATGACTTTGTTGTTTCCCCATCATCTCAGGTCAAGAGTCTGGGTGTCATCCTCGACAGTACTCTATCCTTCCAATCTCACATTAATAACATCACCCGGTCTGCTTACTTCCACCTACGTAATATTAATCGTATTCGCCCCTCCCTCACTCCTCACACCACTGCCATTCTTGTTCATAGTCTTGTCACTTCTCGGCTGGACTACTGCAATTCACTCCTCTTTGGTCTCCCGAATAAATCTCTTCATAAGCTTCAGTTAGTCCAGAATTCTGCAGCACGTATCATCACTCAAATCCCATCTATTCACCATATTACTCCGGTCTTGCAGCAGCTTCATTGGCTCCCGATTAAGTTTCGTATTGATTTTAAGATTCTACTATTAACATTTAAGGCCATCCATAACCTCGCCCCTCCATATCTGTCTGACCTTCTTCATGTTGCCATTCCATCCCGTAACCTTAGATCCTCTTCCTCCACCCATCTGACTGTTCCTCCCGCCCGTCTAACCACCATGGGGAGCAGAGCTTTCAGCCGTTCTGCTCCCAAGCTCTGGAATTCATTGCCTGCGGATCTCCGAAATATCAAATCATATTCATCCTTCAAATGTAAACTTAAAACGCATCTGTTTAAAATGGCTTTTTCTTTTTCCTCCTGATTATAATGGTTTTGTTTGGTTTTAATTTCTAGATTTTCTGATGTTTTAAGTTTTTTATAATTGTGTCTTTTATTTAATTATTTATCTATTTATTTATTTATTGTTGTTCGGTGTCCTTGAGTTCCCTGAAAGGCGCCTTGTATAAATAAAATGTATTATTATTATTATTATTATATATATCTATATATCTATATATATATATATATATATATATCTATATATATATATATATATATATATATATATATTGTGGCAAGCAGCTGGGGGTGGTACCCAGCCAGGACACCCTTGAAGGACCGATGAGGCAACCTCCCTGGTGGCTTTGGGGACCACGGAAACAGAACTTAGAAGCTCAGCCCTATAGGGGCCCATGGTCACCGCCAGGGGGCACCCCGATGCCTGAGGAGCCCTGGCCCTCAGCACTTCCGCCACACCCGGAAGTGCTGGGGGGAAAAAGACCAGGGACACCCGGAGTGTTTCCGGGTGCACAGCCGGCACTTCTGCCACACCTGGGAGTGCTGGCAGGCACTCATTGGGATGCACCTGGAGCACATCCGGGTGGGTTTAAAAGGGGCCGCTTCCCTCCATTTGATGGGTGGAGTCGGGTGGAAGAGGACAGAGCACAGAGCACAGAGGAGAGGAGAGGAGAGGAGTGGAGGCGAGGCATTCAGGAGAAGAGAGGCATTGAAAAGAGTCCTGGACTAAGGGTGATTGGTGCTGAGGCACTGGGTTGTGCGTGAATAAACGTGTGTTGCTGTTTGAACCTTCGGTGTCTGCCTGTCTGTGTCCAGGCTGTTCCCCACTATATATATATATATATATATATATATATATATATATCCATCCATCCATCCATTATCCAACCCGCTATATCCTAATTATAGGATCACGGGGTCTGCTGGCGCCAATCCCAGCCAACACAGGGCGCAGGGCAGGAAACAAACCCCAGGCAGGGCACCAACCCACCACATATATATATATATACAGTATATATATATATATATATATATATATATATATATATATATATATATATATATGTATATGTATGTGTGTGTGTGTGAGAGTGTGTATAATTTATTTATTTTAATGAAATATTCATTCATTTACTAAATCCAATAATTCCTAGACAAGGTTACATTTCTGTGTGCGTAATATATTTGAGATATTTATATTATTTTTAAGCTGTAGTAATATTTTGCACATTCCAGAAATCTTATAACAGAACCTTTCACAGAAAGGGGCATTGGATTTTACCATTTTAACCCCATTTCTAGCGTATGGCCATCTGTAATACTGACAGGCCAAATGTAATTAAAGGTTATGACAAGAGCAACACACAGCAGGGGTTTCCCCACTCTGGTCGTAAATATTAATAGAGACTGACATCCATTCAGAAGTGCGCTAGCTGGGATTTTCCTAAGGAAACATATGCCAACACTATTAAATTACAGGACTTTCTAGTCAGCCTTGAACTGGCTAGGATGCTAACCAGGAGCGACTTGTGTAGCACAAAATTCCTAATGTTATTTCGAAAGATCTAATATTATATGAGTAGGTGGGATCCTTGGGCAATCTATATAGGTCACTTATACACAAATATTCTTTACCAAATGTGTTTTATTCTGGTTTTAGACACCCTAGATTCCAGTAGAGTTTATTTTATTTGTCTGGCAATATCTTCTGTACACAGTTTGCATAATCACACACATTATGTTGTTTCTGAATTACAGAAGGATTTTTTTATTTTCACATAAATAACTTGGTGCACTAGAGATTCTGCATCAGTTTTTGTTTTATAGTATACAGTTCTCAATAATCACAGAAACATACTAAGCCACTTAGATTAAATATAATATAATATTTCTAACCCACATAATTCAGTTTAGGGTCCTGAGGGGCTACAGCTAAATAACCTAAGACACATATCTTAGGGGATGTGGGTGCCCCTACCTGATGATTGGCAGCAGAAACCTTAAGGCATTTCTATAGATCCAGAATTATGAAGACAGATTACACAGCAAGAAAAGGAAGTGGCTATTTGGTAAGGGTTTTCCTTTTAGATTTACGCAAAGGCCAAAACAGCCTATTTTATCCTGCTTTTATACAGATAATTAAAAGGCATTGTGAGTATTTGTGCTTTGCCATTTTCTGTTGTTTTACTACATTCTGGACTATAAAAACTGAATTCTTTAGTAATTATAATTCTTTTTCTAGTTGTCCATATTTCTTGTGCATTTTGTTCACATTTTATTACCCTACTTTAGTACATTTAATTGCATGGGATTTGACCTTAACCTTACCCTAGTAAAAGGACTTTCAAAGATCATTTTAAAAAGCCAAAGGTAGTAATTTCCATCACAAATGAGCATCTGAGGACTGCCTTGCTGGCTCTGCTCAGGTATGTGGCACCTCCCCGGTGGAGAATGGGCAATGCCACTAGCTGTCCTATCACTTTCCTCCACAGATCAGAGAAGACGCCCCAGGAGACTGACTGACCACGCCCACATTGTGTCTGAGAGGCCCGCCCCTTTCGGTCCAGAGCATATAAAAATGGCCATCCTAGAAAGGAGGCGTCTCACTTGTGCAGGTCAGCTGATAGTGAAAGGCTGGTTAAGTGATTATTTGTATTCTAGCACCCTCATGCACTTCTTTATATCTTTGAACTTTATTACTATTTTTGTTGCCTCGCAATTAAACAGGGTGGTCTCATGTTGGTACACCAGCTATTTTTGAGACTCTGCAAGTCACTCTGTGCCACATCTGAAAAAAGGAAAGCTTATGCTGTGGTTTTCACATTTTCTAAATTGTGTGTGTGCTGGAAAGAACAACAAAATTGTGTTTCACAAACCATTGACAATTGTAATTGATTGTACAGATTCTAATAGCAACTCACTCCTATGTATAAAGGAATATTTCAGTCAAAATTAAATAAAAAAATAAGTAAATAAATATGCAAATATACTGTATAAAAGTACTGTGAACTGTGACAATAAATAAAGAAATAAAAGCAGAGAGGACAGGCTCTAGTGAGTGCTATGTTTTATATGTTAAATCGTCGGTACACCGGACTTAAACCTTTGTCTATCAAATACCAAGTATACAGAAAACACCACAGATGATGAATTTAGAGTTTATAAAATTAAAGTCGCCACTTCGCACAGTCATTCTGGGCAACTTTTTCTTGCACACGTAGTCAATGTGCACAGTCACAACTTTGAGCAAGTGCACAAGCCACAGGATTCCCAAGTCAGGCAAAGTACATACAGCACGTCCAGCTCTGCAGACGATTCACCAATCAAAAAGCAGTATTCGCTAGAGCCCGCCCCCTCAACTTTGATGAGTGACAGTTTAAAATTCAAGCCGTATTTCATGTTGCGTTTGGAGGAATAGTCTGAACAAAACCAGATCAAATGAATGAGCAACACAAAACATATTCCATGACACATGTATTTATACATGTATACATTCATATTTCATATTTGTTTTCTTTATTTATTGTCACATTTCAAAGTACTTTTATTAATTTGTTTATTAACTTGCATGTTAATTTACTTCAGTAATTTTCCACACCTATGGACAATTTTTTTGTAATTAAAGAAAATGTGTACATGTTGTAGGTGTCTGTCTTTTTGGAAATGTATTTGCTTTTAATACTGGCTTAGCATTATTATTATTATTGGAACATTAGAACAATTTAGACGAGAGCAGGCCATTCATCCCACCAAAGCTCGCCAGTCCTATCCACTTAATTCCTCTAAAATAACATCAAGTTGAGTTTTGAAAGTTCCTAAAGTCCTCCTGTCTACCACACTACTTGGTCACTTATTCTATGTGTCTGTGGTTCTCAGTTTGAACAAAAACTTCCTAATGTGTGTGCGAAATTTACCTTTAACAAGTTTCCAACTGTGTCCCTGTGTTCTTGATAAACTCATTTTAAAGTCACAGTCTCAATCCACTGGACTAATTCCCTTCATACTTTTAAACACTTCAGTCGTGTCACCTCTTAATGTTCTGTTGCTTAAACTGTAAAGGCTCAGCTCTTTTAATCTTTCCTCATAATTCATCCCCTGTAGCCCTAAAATCAGCCTAGTCGCTCTTCTCTGGACCTTTTCTAGCGCTGCTATGTAATTTTTGTAGTGTGGAGAACAAAACTGCACACAGTACTCCAGATGAGGCCTCACCAGTGTGTCACTATTACCATTATTATTATTACTAATTATTATTATTTTAATTTTGATGTAAATTTATTGTCGGTTATTTTCTAACCTGCTTGGTCCTGAATGGGGGGTGCTGGAGCTTTTCCTAGCAAGCATAGGGCGCAAGGCAGGAACAAACCGTGTACAGGGTGCCAGTCCATCACAGGGCACACACACCACCACTATATTGTGTGCATAAGAATTACGTATTAAGCTTTGTAGTCAACTCCATTTTTTTTTTGTCTAGTGCCTACTAACTCATCAGTATGAGAAAACTCCAACATATGATATACCATTTGAATCATTTTGATGTACAATTATGTATTTCTGTATACCGATAATTCTCTTTCCAATCAGTTTCAGTGTATTTATAAAGCTGCGTCAGGAATGTGGATCTAAGAAAGAAAGGGTGACCACACAGGAACAGTAGCACTGCTTTGACGCTGGGTGCCGCCAATCTACAAAACCGAGCAGAGAAATTGCATACGCCAGGGCATGAGGTACCGTGGAAAAGTGCGTGGCTTTACGCCAAGTTTAGGTTTTATACATCGCGATTTGAGCGTGGAAACGTTTGTACGCAACATTTCTGTGCGTACGCACCGTTTATACATGAGGCCCCAGGACTTGAAGTTGTGCAGGCCATATCAGCCAACACCAGGAGTTCACCCCCTAATGGAATATGAGGGGTCAAAGTTACTCCTTTTTACAAAACTTAAAAGAAATGAGGATGGGTAAATACAGGCATGTGTATTGGTGTTTAATGCTATTTCAAGGTTGCTGATTACTAATATGATCATATTTTACATATCTGATCATTTACAGGTGGTCCTTGCCCCCTAAGAGCCACTCCCAGTAGGTTAAAAATGAGAAATTTCAAACATAACCATGTGTTGTATCCAGGGTCGGCGCCATCTTTAAGGGCGTGGATCATATGGGGGGAAAAACCCAGCAGCACAGGTTAGCTACTGAACAGTCATTTGGCCTTGAGTGCCATTTATCGATAGACAACTGTTGTTTGCTTTCTGAAGTGGTCTGTAGTTGTATTTATTTATAACCCAATAATTACAAAATAATAAAATGAGATGGAGTGAAAAATGTAGACGTTCCTGGTTTGTACTTCAGATGTTGCAGCTAACTCTTGTCATGCACACAAAACATTTGAAGGGCTTTGTGTCTCTGTCTTCTATGTTTTCTGTGCAATCAGGCTGCGCAGACGTCTTGTCTGTCGGTAGAGCTGGAAACATTTTCAAATGACTATGACCTAGCCTGTGCACTGGATTTGAAGGATTTAGTTAAATATTTTGCAAAGCAGAAAGCAAGAAAAATTCAATTTTGATTAGATAGATAGATAGATAGATACTTTATTAATCCCAAGGGGAAGTTCACATACTCCAGCAGCAGCATACTGATAAAGAACAATATTAAATTAAAGAGTGATAACAATGCCGATAACAATGTAGGTATACAGACAGACAATTACTTTGTATAATTTTAATGTTTACCCCCCTGGGTGGAATTGAAGAGTTGCATAGTGTGGGGCAGGAACGATCTCCTCAGTCTGTCAGTGGAGCAGGACGGTGACAGCAGTCTGTCGTTGAAGCTGCTCCTCTGTCTGGAGATGATCCTGTTCAGTGGATACAGTGGATTCTCCATTATTGACAGGAGCCTGCTCAGCGCCCGTCGCTCTGCCACAGATGTCAAACTCTCCAGCTCCATGCCTACAATAGAGCCTGCCTTCCTCACCAGTTTGTCCAGGCGTGAGGCGTCCCTCTTCCTTATACTGCTTCCCCAAAATTATGTAACCTATGTGTAATTTTTGTGCAATAAATATGACAATTTAAATTATTGTTTCCATTTTCTGTAAAAAAATAAATAAAAAAAAAAGTAAGTTATTTGTAAAACAAGGGGCGCACTAATAAGCTTGGCCTAGGGTGCAAAATAACCTAGCACTGGCGTTGGGCATATTGTTTTAGGCTATTTCAAGGTGAGCGATTGTGAATATGATGTAATTTTTGATTTTTGATCCTTTACTAGTGGTTTCTCTCTCTATGCACCTCTATCAGAGGGTGAAAAATGACACATTTCTATTTCCATTGAGAATATTTCAACTTTTTAAATTGAAGCACACATTTTAATACTTCAAAGATCAGATGCAACAATTCTCGTTTATTTTGTCCTTCTACCTCATTAAGTAAATCATTACACTTCTTATGAACAGGACCCGGGACTGGGAAGCTTATTCAGGCCGGGAATCCCAAGTCTAACCCCGGCCACACAATATACAGTACATCAGTTTTCTTGTACAGGCACAGACTCAAACAACCAACAAACACCATTTTCTCTTGGAATTTTTTATGAATGAGGAGACAATAGATACGGCTTTTACACATACATTTCACTCTTAAATATTAGTCTCAAGACAACCTCTGATAAAGTGTGGGACAACACTTCGTAAATAAATAAACCATGTAGTTCTATAATACAGGTAGTCCCCAGATTACGGACACTCGACCTACGACTTACGAACGAGGCCGCAGCTGTGACGCATGCACCTCATTAACTGCCGCTCCGTCATCTTTGGCCGGAGGATGCAGCAAGTAGTGGCTGGAGGGGTGCGATTTCGCTGCTCGAGCAGTGTAGTGTCCCTGTGTCCCTACGGCGGCTCCCGGAGGCAAGCGAGCGGTGATCTGTGGTCCATAGTCACTGGGGCCACAGCTATCGCTCATGTGCAGGACGGAGGCTTAATGGGCCGATTTGCTGTCCGCCCACTACGCCGCCGCAGCTACTGCTCCTGACTGGACGCAGGCTGGATGGAGCGGTATACGGCGTTTCACTGCCTGCCAACTACACATGGCTTCACCTTGATGAAGCTTGGTTGGTAATGTTGCAAGCGGTGACACGATTGTGGCTGAACGGAGGCCCCTGAGGGTGAATGGGGCGGCGGGGGGTAGCATTGTAGTGTGCTTCGGGTGGCTGCCTGTTGAATGGGGGCGGTGGTGGGCGATTCACTACACGCCTTTGACCGCACCGTGTTCATTCTTGGTGGGCAGACACACGCTGCAGGCTGCATACTGTTGTGGAGGTCTGTGTGGTGGGTGGGTGGTGAACCGCCCCTCGCTACTCCCATTCATTCTCAATAGCAAGCCTGCTTGTACTGTTACATACATAGCAGGAAGTTGTCTCTCGTCAGTACGCCAGACGTGTTGACGACGGGTGCCTGTCTGCTGTGATAGCGTGTACAGTGCTGTGCAGAAGAGCTCATCTTAACCTTTTGTCTTCACCCTTCAAGAATGTCTCTGAAACACAAATCTGATGCAAGTGCTGGTGATACAGTAAAGAAGAGAAAAACCATCACCACTGAAAATAAAGTAGAAATAATAAAAAGGTCAGAGAGAGATGAAACTCCATCATTCATTGACAGAACACTTGGTTACAGTCAGTCAACAATAGCATTTATTAAAATAATGTACCTGTTCTGACTACAAATTCAACTTAAGTACAAACCTACAGTCCCTATCTCGTACGTAACCCGGGGACTGCCTGTATTTATATCAAAACAAATATGCAAAAAACACTGAACTACAAAAAGTAGTTGTCAGTGGTATCTGCAGTGCAGAGGTTATGTTTGCAGTTTCACCTGGGAGTCTGGAATCTCCACAGCCGAGCCGCTGTCCGTGTCTGGATGGTAACGCTGAATACTCTTCCACAAAGTTTAAAGTGTTGGCCAAAAAAGACCAATTTGAATTTCTTCAATAGACAAAATACCCAAAAAATGTTTCAGTGCCACGGAATTCTGTCAATAATGCTGTTAGTAAACAAAAAACTATGAAACATTTCGTTTAGCCTGTTCAGTCACTCTGTCAGCGTAGCACTAAGGTTTAACTGCCAAAGCATGAGAAACGCACTTTAAAAATGTTAAAATAAAGTAAAAGTAAGACAGGTTCATTAACAAACTTATCATGAAATAAAGAACAACAGGTACATTTAAAAACACAAATCATTCCACTCACATATGTGTTTCATTAATAAAAAAATAAAACATTTCATGTAGCTTAGTCAATGACTCTCTCATCATAGCGCTAAGATTTAACTGTCAGAGCGTGAGAGACGCACTTTTAACAATATTAAAATAAAGTAAAAGCAAGACATGTTCATTAACAAACTTATCAAGAAATAAAGAACAACAGGTACATTTAAAAACACAAATCATTCCACCCGTTTCTGGTGAGAGTTGGACTCTGCCAGGGCTGCCCCTTTGTCACCGATTCTGTTCATAACTTTTCTGGACAGAATTTCTAGGTGCAGCCAGGGCGTTGAGGGGTTTTGGATTGGTGGGCTCAGGATTGGGTCACTGCTTTTTGCAGATGATGTTGTCCTGTTTGCTTCATCAGGCCGTGATCTTCAGCTCTCTCTGGATCAGTTCGCAGCCGAGTGTGAAGCGGCTGGGATGGGAATCAGCACCTCCAAATCCGAGACCATGGTCCTCATCCGGAAAAGGGTGGAGTGCCCTCTCAGGGTTGGGAGCGAGTGCACACTCGCCTCAAGTGGAGGAGTTCAAGTATCTCGGGGTCTTGTTCACTAGTGAGGGAAGAATAGAGTGCGAGATCGACAGGCAGACCTGTGGGGAATCCGCAGTGATGCGGGCTCTGCATCGGTCTGTCGTGGTGAAAAAGGAGCTGAGCCGAAAGGCAAAGCTCTCAGTTTACCAGTCGATCTATGTTCCTACCCTCACCTATGGTCATGAGCTATGGGTAGTGACCGAAAGAACGAGATCGCGAATACAAGCGGCTGAAATGAGTTTCCTCCGCAGGGTGTCTGGGCTTTCCCTTAAAGATAGGGTGAGAAGCTCAGTCATCCGGGAGGGGCTCAGAGTAGAGCCGCTGCTCCTCCGCATCGAGAGGAGTCAGATGAGGTGGCTTGGGCATCTGATCAGGATGCCTCCTGGATGCCTCCCTGGTTAGGGAGTAGGCCCCGGGGAAGACCCAGGACACAACTGGAGAGACTATGTGTCTCAGCTAGCCTGGGAATGCCTCGGGATTCTCCCGGAGGAGCTAGAAGAAGTGGCCAGGGAGAGGGAAGTCTGGGCATCTCTGCTCAAGCTGCTGCCCCCGTGATCCGATCTTGGATAAGCAGAAGAGGATGAATGGATGGATGGAATCATTCCACTCCCATACATGTTTCAATTATAAAAAAATAAAATAAAACATTTCGTGTAGCCTATTCAGTCAACTCTGAGGGAAAAAGGAAAAAAAGAAATGTTACAAATGTGACCATACGCTATACTTCATTAAAATTTGAAACAAAAGTTAAACCAAATAAATACAGAGTAACAAATACCAAAACCCATACAACATCCAAATATAATTCAACGTATATTATAAACTTTTAAACAATCTTCATATATAACATTAATCACAAAATCACCAGATGTACACACCTCTCATCATTGCGCTCCTGTTTAACTGTCAGAGCGTGAGACGCACGCCAAGTCAAAACTTGTCTTGAACAAAAACAAGAAACCATCCAACCAGAAACCAGAAATGAAACCCTCCAGCGTTAAACCAAAAGGATTTGTGCCCACTGCAGAGCAATAGCGCCTGCTCGTTTTCCAGTATAATTACATTATATCATTTCACCATTAGTTTATTTCACTGGTTGCTCTGAATGCCAGGCCAGGCAGCAGGCCACTGATTGTAAACGTCAGTCCGGCTCTGCTCATGAACTCTGTGAATTAGGGCACCTTGAGCTTCTTGGTTTTTGATTTGTGTCCATTGTGTTGTATGCATTGAGGCGGCTCTAAATGGTTCCATTGAGGACGTGCACACCAATGGACAAGTGTCTTGTCCAGTACTGCTTCTGGCTTTCTGTCCAGTTGTCCATGACTGTGAAGTGGATAAGCAGATAAAAAAATGTATGGATGGACTGATACTAAATAAAATGAGACATGCAGTACATATGACAAAAGAGGCACACATTTTTCTACTAAACGATTTGTGCTCCTGTTACCTTCCATCACAACTGGGCTACTGTTGATGTCACATATAAGAATCAGTTTATAGCAGACCTTAGTGTTGTAACTTTGATCTTCACAAATGAAAGGAACGATTACCGCTGGTGCTTCCTACATCCAGGTGATCATCCATCAAGTTTGCATGTTCTCCCCATGTCTAGGTGTTTTTTTTTTTCCAGGTCCTCCTATTTTCTCTCAAAATATGCAGGTTAGGTGAACTGGTGTTACTTGTTGGCTTAGATGAGTGTGTACTGCAATGGCCTGGTGCCTCGTCCAGAACTGGTTCCTGCTCTCTGCCCAGTCATGCTTGGATAGGCTCTATTGAACCTGTACAAGATAATGCACATTAGAAAAAGGAGTCATCATAGTAGTTTTCACGAGGCACTATATGGTTTAAAAACTGCTTGACCATTTTGTGAATTTTGAGGTGCTTCTTCTTTAAAGGTCAGCGGGGCCACTGTAAGATGCAAAGCTTCATGTAGTTTAATTTACAGCCTCAATAGTGCTTGCCAGCTCAGACGGAAACCGAAATCAATCCATCCATCTGTCAGGCGACTTTCAGATAAGGGTCTTCTATTTTCTGAAGCGCTGCTTGGCGCTTTTAACTCTTTCCTTGTTCTTGTGTTATAAGCATTGCACTGTTGTGTAAAGTACACTTCTGCAGGCCCCTACCACAACCTGCTCTCCACCGGCCAAGCTCCTGACAGACAGGCCCGCAGTTACTTAGTGTGCGTCGGACTGATTTACTCTGCTTTCATTTAATTTAGATGGGGCGTCATTGCGACTAACACTTTTTCTGTAGAAGATTGGAAGTGTCAGGGCTATCTGTCAGTGAGGCCAAGTAAAATCCACATTCAATCACAGATTGACTGCCTGCTAGTTCTCATTGATTTCCGTCTCCCTTAACACATCCTCCTCCTACTGAATAAATCCTACACACAAATAATAGAAAAGTCTGCAATAGATCGCACAGACTATTTCTGTCTTGTCTTTCAAAGCTGACACCATTGTTTATAGTTGTTTATGTCCCTCTAGTGAGTTTGAACAGTGATGTGTTGAGGTCCTTTTGAATCTCAGTGTAATATTTCAGGAGGTAATGAAACAATCCTGCATACTGTGTGAATATGCCCAGCGGGCTGGCAGAGCAAAAGCATTGCCCCTTCCTTCATTAAGCGGGTTCTGACCTGAGACACAGGTGAATTTAAGACAAAGTTCTAGGCTTTTACCAGTGTAACTCTAGGGAAGGTGGCAAGGGAAGAGTTGGGGCACCAATGTAGTGAACCCCGTTTAATGGAGCAACATATAAAGTTCAATGGCCACAGCAGTTTACACGAAAAGGTCAGGCTTGTAACTTACTCGAGGCAGAAGGTCCATCTTCTGTTTCTCTGGTCCATTAATGAATGCCTTCTGCTGGTGGTTGGGAGGCTTATATACTGTGGGATCCGGAAGAGGCTGGACTTTCAGGGAAATGAGGGAAGTGACCTGAGTCAGTTTTCAAGGATTCTTCAGGATGGTGGAGGAGAGGGGAGAAAGTGTTAGTAACTATGCCCCCTTCAGGTGTGGAGTGGTACAGCTTACCTTATGAAAGCCCTGAAGGTGTCCCCTAAGTACTCAAGTAGTGTACACCTGATTCACAAGACTTTGTTCATTTCCAGTGTAATATCACAGATTAGAAGAATCTGCCAGGAGTAAAGAAGGGACCACTATTCCACCCAAAGTCTCATTAAACAAATTAATCAGTCTGAAAAAAATTAAATATAGTTTTGTGGAAAAATTAGGTTTAAAACCCATTTAATAGCTTGAGTTAGAATGACGATATGTTTTCCAAGGAAAAAAAAAAGTAGTTAAAGATGGTAGCATGTGGAACTCTCGAAGTCCCTCCTTGGGCTTTCAATCCAAAATGAACACCTACTTCCTGCCGTGACGACGTCTTATAGAGGAGGATTGTAAGGGGTGATGATAGAAGTGTAATTACATATCATCATCTGGGTTCTTCTTTTCTGCTCTGGTGGAAGAAAAGCAAATTAAAGAAGAACATCCGCTGCTGCTGTGTGCTTTTCAAAGTACTCGAGGGTCATGGGTAACAGTCAGTTCACGAATCATAAGTGAACAAGAATCTTGTGACTCATTTGCTGGTTTGATTCCTCTTCCAAATCAAAATAAACAGTGAATGATATCTGCCGAGTGCAGTCGGTGAGCTGTAAAGAGTCTGTGCTAGGAACTATATGAACAGTGTAAAGCTGAAAACACACAATTGGCAGAAACTAGAATTATATTTTATGAGGTTCAGTTTTGTACAACCACAATTTAATTTGTTCAATGTGCAAAGAGACATAAACATATTAGTTTATTATTACACACGCACACATATATATATATACATATATATATATATATATTGTCACACATGTGCACATGGGAGGCAGCTAAAGGGCTTGAGTAAGGGCAGTTCCGAGGCATACCGGGATGTGGCAGAGGGCACCGACTCTTTTTCTCCCTTTCCTGTAGACCATTCACGGGAGATTCCACCTGTCTGTCTTGATGTCACTTCCGGGACCAAGCTTATGGAAGGAGGCCTTGCAGGCTCCGGCCCCTGTGATGTCATGTCTGAGCTCGAACCAATGGCTGAAGACCTTCATGAGCCCGACCCCCTATGATCTCACTTCCTGTCTACCCCTTTAAAAGCCTGCACTTTTTCCTTATTCCCTCAGTTCTGTTTTGGACTCGGTTTTGTGCACAGCAGTGCTGTATTTATTTACTCAACTTTGCAGCCAGGAAACCAATTATACGGGTGGCTGCCCCAAACCTTTTCATGACCCTGAGTCGAGTTTCTGACTATACATATATATACTGTATACGTATATATATATATATATATATATATATATATATATATATATTGTGAGGGATGGCCAGACAAATATTCCGGCTTACACCTCCAAGCCGCCAGATGGAGCCCTCCCAGCAGCATGGAAGTTCCCCGAATTCCAGCAGGGCCTTATGGACCTTGTAGTTTTTATAAACAGCCCTGCTGGATACCATGGGGACCACCAGGAGCCGCTGTAGGGGGGCTTGAGGAGTGCTACGTGCCCTATAACCCGGAAGTGCGTCCTGATCACATGACCGGAAGGAACGACGTGCTTCCGGGTTGAAGAAAAAGACTTTTAATCTGACCTGGAAGTGATGATGACTCATGGATTGCAGGGCTGGATCCACTTCCAGGTCAGGGACTATATAGGACTATGGGAAACCCCAGACGAGTGAGCTGAGCTGGGAGGAAGGGTGGCAACGCGTCTGGGAGAGGAGGATTGGTTATTGTAGTGATTATTGTATTGTATGAGTAGTGTGGAGTGGAGGGTGCTTTGTGCACGTTATTATTATAAAATAAATAATAATTATACTTTTACCCGGTGTTTGGCGTGGTACCTGAGGGTTCAAGAGGTCGATAGGGGCCTCTACTGCTACAATATATATTGCCAGGCTTGGGTCACAAAGTTGCACAAGAGACTGGAAAAGGGATTAGGTTTCCAAGGGGCAAAATCTTTATTGCTGAACTGGCTGGTATAAACGCAAGACTTTTTTCAGAAGGGGTTTGTCAACAACAGAGAAGCAGAACAGGTTGCAGCTGTCAAACGTGGCGGTCCAGCTCCCGACTCCAGGTCAAAAAGTCCTCCTCATCAAGTGGGTTCAACAGCTTGGAAGCAGCAACTGGAGCAGACACAGTCTGAGAAGAGAGGACAAGAGAGACTAGCCCTTAGGTTGGCCAAGGTTTGGTCTTTTAAATGTTCTAAACCTCTTGCGAGAAGCATGTCACGCGGACACCTGGACGCACAAAGGGATTTTATTAAAGAGGATATATATGTGTATGTATGTATGTATGTATGTATGTATGTATGTATGTATATATATATATATATATATATATATATATATATATATATATATATATATTCTGTTTACAACAAATAACTAATTGTACAAGAAAATGTAACAGTTTTTATCATAAGCGTACTCAGTGTTGTTCCTAAATTGTAATTATATGACAAACAGGAGAATCATCAGTGAGTGAGTCCTCGTTCACCAGCAATGATTTATGAGAATCAAGAATCAGACTGGCTGTATGAGCACATGTGCTTTAAACATCTACATGCAAAAAGAAAAATGATGATGACAACGCACATGTACCAAAGCACTAGTATAGTGCTCTATTGAATCGATTCATATGATACACTGAAAAAAGTCCTTTTAACAAATCTAGACGAGAACAGGCCATTCAGCCCAAAAAAGCTTACCAGTCCTATCCACTTAATTCTTCTAAAATAACATCAGGTAGCTTTGAAAGTTGCTAGAGTGCCACTGTCTCCCACACTACTTGGTAGCTTATTCCAAGTGTTTATGGTTCTCTGTGTAAAGAAAAATGTCCTAAAGTTTGTGTGAAATTTACCCTTAACGAGTTTCCAACTGTGTCCCGTGTTCTTGATGAACTCATTTTAAAGTCACAGTCTTGATCTACTGTACTAATTCCCTTTATAATCTTTAACACTTCAGTCCTGACTCCTCTTAATCTTTTTTTCTTAAACTGTAAAGGCTCTGCTCTTTTAATCTTTCCTCATAACTCACCCCCGTAGCCCTGGAATCAGCCTAGTCACTCTTTGCTGGACTTTTTCTAGTGCTGCTATGTCCTTTTTGTAGTCTGGAGACCAAAACTGCACACAGGACTCCAGATGAGGCCTCACCAGTGCATTATAAAGCTTCAGCAGAATATCCTTATACACTATACATCAGGGTGCTTTATATAACCTAATAGTCATTCAAAAACAATAATTAATTCATGAATTGCCCATCACTATTAGTTAATGAGGGTTTATTGTAATGAATGTAATGAAAATAGTAGAGCAATACAATTATAACATGGATATGTTTGTCGTATGACTTAAAGTTTTATCAGCACAGTTGTCTGTAGCTCATTTAGACCCAAAAAGTAATACAGAAAATATAAATTCAGGCAAAAGTAATGCAAGAAAAAGTGCAGAGTGCTTCTTTACTGCAATGAAATAAGCTTGAAAACCCGGGAAGAAAGAATGCAATAGGTTCCACTACATCGACGTCATGCTTATACAGACTGGTATGGATGTGCATCTATGAAATGAGTATCTGAAGTTAATCTCAAAAGTTGTCGCCTATACTTCTGTTTGCCAACGTGTTACAATCATGTGGGCCTGCTGATATTCTTCTGGAGGGGTGTTTGTTCTCTATCATCTTAGGGTGGTATTAATTCTTCCTAAAGGGGGAACCATCTGTCATCATCACCATCTGTCTATGACGGAGAAAAAGAAGATTTTGTGACTGCCATTGTGGCTTATGCTTTTTGAAACTGGGTGATGTGGGGCCATGCCATGCTGGTGCCACTTATACTACTGGTAGTTTTAATACTAATTTACCTCTTATAGGAATGTTGGTAATTTTAAAATCATTTTCAGAAAGCAAAAAATAAGTTTCTTATTATAACTGTAGGTCTTGAAACAATACAAAAATAAAGAATATCAGAAAAATTAAGTAGAAATTGTTCAGTTAAAGCCTATAATAAATCATACCATTACAGTTTTTTACACATATATATGATGCGTGTGTTGAATCAAGGATGTAGCTTCTTAAGGATGTCTATATTTAAGAACATTCAAAGAAAGTTAAAAAAAACCTTTAAATATTACTAAATATTAAGTATTGCTCAAAATATTTAACACAATCTCACAGCAAATGCAACATACAGTATTTTATGAGAAACCTATTTTAGGTGCATTTTTTTTATTTAAGCTGATCATTAATCAATAGTGACCACCTCAGAAAGACATCCAAGGAGTGGGAGGTGCACATTATTCTACGTGGGGTTCTATTATGTCAGGCAAACACCACAAACCACATACTGCAGTAAGAACTTCAGGCTAGCTGTCAAGCGTGGCGGCTAGAGTGTCATGGTTTGAGGATATTTTGCTCCCTCTGGACTCTGGTGACTTACCGTCATTGAATTAACCTTGTTTCGTGTCAGACACTTCTAGGATGTCAAGGCCATCTGTCCATCAAACAAAACCGAAGTACACTTGAGACATGAAGAAATAACAACGATCTGAAAGCTGCTCTTCAGGGAAATGGCTGAAGAAGCAAAGCTCAGATGAATTGAATCAGTCCCTCGTGGAGGAATGAGACAAAGTTCCTCTCACAACAATGGTGTATGGGGGATGATTTTCACCTTTTCTACTGACAGATTTCAGGTAAACAGCCGAGGTATGAAACATTTGTCATGCTGGGCAGGAGTGAAGTGTATTCTGGGAAGGCTGAGAGGAAAAGTAGCATCTTAGGGTGTTTTGCGTAGCCAGTCTGTTTGCACTTGGTGCTTAGCGCAGCGTTTGATTCCCATGGAAAAGTAACCTCGACTGTGATAAGAGTTTTATGAATCGGACTGCTCTTCTAGTGGAGGAAAACCAGGGGTTCAATTTGGGCGAGAAGGAGGGTGGCAGGGGCTGCCTTTTTATTAGAACTACTTTTCAAAAAGAGTATCAGTTCAGTTATTGCTTCATGGCAAAATGGTGTGTTTGAACCACGGACATTTAAATGGAGTTTGCTATCTGCTTAGCTGCTGGACACTTTGCAATGAGCTCTGTCTATGGCAAGAAATCTTTCTTTTCATTTTTTGATTAATGGAATATAATCTATGACAAAGGAACTGGGCCATCTGGGAGCTGTCATCTGGAACTGCATGAACTCATCCAGGTTGTATAATTGTTTGTATTGTTTTTATTTGTTGCTATTGGTTATGATGATTCTCGTTATTATGTAACTACTAGGGGGCTCCACCCCCTGCTCACTTCACTCGTCCACCTCCAGGTTTGGTTAACCAGATATACAATTTAAAGTGATTGTTTTTTTCTTGGGAATTGTTACATATGCATTATTTTCACTTTTACTGTAAAACTTCAGTAAAAACAGATATGGAATTAACTATTCATCAATACCCCTCCTTTAACCGCCACCTTATCATGGTGGAGGGGTTTGCGTTTCCCAATGATCCTAGGAGCTCTTTTGTCCGGGGCTTAATGCCCCTGGTAGGGTCACCCAAGGCAAACTGGTCGTAGGTGAGGGATGAGACAAAGAGCGGTTCAAACCTCCTATGATGAAAGAAAACTTTGGACGACGTTTTCCCTTGCCCGGACACGGGTCACCGGGGCCCCCCTCTGGAGCCAGGCCTGGAGGTGGGGCTCGATGGCGAGCGCCTAGTGGCCGGGCCTGCACCCATGGGGCTTGGCCGGGCACAGCCCGAAGAGGCAACGTGGGTCCCCCTTCCCATGGGCTCACCACCTATGAGAGGGGCCAAGGCGGTCCGATCCTCGGCTACAGAAGCTAGCTCTTGTGGCCGTAAGGTGGTCGATGCCTGTCGTGGCGGCAATCCCCGAACCCGTTGGTGGACACCGGTGGTGAGGGATGCCGTCAAGCTGAAGAAGGAGTCCTACCGGTCCCTTTTGTCCTGTGGGACTCTGGAGGCAGCTGATAGGTACCGGCAGGCCAAGCGGAATGCGGCTTTGGTGGTTGCTGAGGCAAAAACTCGGGCGTGGGGGGAGTTTGGGGAGGCCATGGAGAACAACTTTCGGATGGCTTCGAGGAGATTCTGGTCCACCGTCCGGCGTCTCAGGAGGGGGAAGCGGTGCAGTGTCAACATTGTATATGGTGGTGATGGTGCGCTGCTGACCTCGACTCGGGACGTTGTGGGTCGGTGGGGGGAGTACTTCGAAGACCTCCTCAATCCCACTAACATGCCTTCCAATGTGGAAGCAGAGCCTGGGGACTCAGAGGTGGGCTTCCCCATCTCTGGGACTGAGGTCACCAAGGTGGTCAAAAAACTCCTTGGTGGCAGGGTCCCGGGTGTGGATGAGATACGCCTGGAGTTCCTCAAGGCTCTGGATGTTGTAGGACTGTCTTGGTTGACACGCCTCTGCAACATTGCATGGACATCAGGGACAGTCCCTTTGGATTGGCAGACCGGGGTGGTGGTCCCCCTCTTTAAGAAAAGGGATCGGAGGGTGTGTTCCAACTACAGAGGCATCACACTCCTCAGCATCCCTGGAAAAGTCTATTCGGGGGTCCTGGATAGGAGGGTCCATCAGATAGTCGAGCCTCGGATTCAGGAGGAACAGTGTGGTTTTCGTCCGGGTCGCGGAACAGTGGACCAGCTCTACACCCTTAGCAGGGTCTTAGAGGGTGCATGGGAGTTTGCCCAACCAGTCTACATGTGTTTTGTGGACTTGGAAAAGGCATTCGACCGTGTCCCTTGGGGAATCCTGTGGGGGGTACTCCGAGAGTATGGGGTACCGGACCCCCTGATAAGAGCTGTTCGGTCCCTGTACAATCGGTGCCAGAGCTTGGTCCGCATTGCTGGCAGTAAGTCGAACCTGTTTCCAGTGAGAGTTGGACTCCGCCAGGGCTGCCCTTTGTCACCGATTCTGTTCATAACTTTTATGGACAGAATTTCTGGGCGCAGCCAGGGCGTTGAGGGGGTCCAGTTTGGTGGACTCAGGATTGGGTCACTGCTTTTTGCAGATGATGTTGTCCTGTTTGCTTCATCAGGCCGTGATCTTCAGCTCTCTCTGGATCGGTTCGCAGCCGAGTGTGAAGCGGCTGGGATGGGAATCAGCACCTCCAAATCCGAGACCATGGTTCTCAGCCGGAAAAGGGTGGAGTGCCCTCTCAGGGTTGGTAGCGAGATCCTGCCCCAAGTGGAGGAGTTCAAGTATCTCGGGGTCTTGTTCACGAGTGAGGGAAAAATGGAGCGTGAGATCGACAGGCGGATCGGTGCGGCATCCGCAGTAATGCGGGCATTGCATCGGTCTGTCGTGGTGAAAAAGGAGCTGAGCCGCAAGGTGAAGCTCTCAATTTACCAGTCGATCTATGTTCCTACCCTCACCTATGGTCATGAGCTATGGGTAGTGATCGAAAGAACGAGATCGCGAATACAAGCGGCTGAAATGAGTTTCCTCCGCAGGGTGTCTGGGCTCTCCCTTAAAGATAGGGTGAGAAGCTCAGTCATCCGGGAGGGGCTCAGAGTAGAGCCGCTGCTCCTCCACATCGAGAGGAGTCAGATGAGGTGGCTTGGGCATCTGATCAGGATGCCTCCTGGACGCCTCCCTGGTGAGGTGTTCCGGGCACATCTAACCGGGAGGAGGCCCCGGGGAAGACCCAGGACACGCTGGAGGGACTATGTCTCTCGGCTGGCCTGGGAATGCCTTGGGATTCTCCCGGAAGAGCTAGAAGAAGTGGCCGGGGAGAGGGAAGTCTGGGCATCTCTGCTCAAGCTGTTGCCTCCGCGACCTGATCTCGGATAAGCGGAAGACAATGGATGGATGGATGGATGGATGGATATTCATCAATATCTTATTGAATTTTGATTCCATGTTTGGACTTACATCGTGACAACACAACGTATAACTGCCCGTGAGTATATTTAGTTTCTTTATCTCTAATAAATTACCCGACTTTTTCAAATGTTTGTCCCTGCTCTTTCTTCTTCGCTTAGTCATTGACGTGTCTAGAACATATAAAATTATTGTCCTGATAAAATCTATAAGAGCTGAGAGTGCAGGAAGTATGTCTGCCAAAAGCATTCAGGCGACTAAGAGCTGAGAGCACAGGAAGTGTGTCTGACAAAAGCATTCACACAACTGAGAGTTAAGATGACTGTGGTCTTGTTTGAAAATGGTTGTAAGTAGGGCGTGACTTGAAAGAATCTCATGTTAAAAGACTCCGTCTCGCGGGACTTCATTCCAAAATACTCTCTCAAAAAGTCACGTCTTGTCCCAAGATTTTATTATATAATAAAGAGAAATATCATTTTTAAGTAAAAGCTTAAATTCAATGTCTCTTTTCCAATAATTGATTACTCGCAGAGCCGAGTGCTGATTAATCATTTCTTGTCTAGCTGCAATCTATCAAGGGTGCTTTCTGTAATTTTCTATTGGTGGTAAATTGGATTGAAGTAAGGGAACACAAATAAAACAGTCTAAGTCAGCGAGCATCCTGCTGATGGAGTCCCAGGGGTTAAAATACATTGGGTACAAACAATAATAACAGTCAGACAAGTAAGAGCTTACAGATAACAGTTACATGGCTGGTTTTGACTTTTCTCCTTATTCCCCCATTAAGAAAAATAAAAAAAGTTATATTGGCATCTTTCATGTTAGGCACACATAACAGGTAATCTCATAACACGATAAGACAAATGGGAAAATCCACATGAAAGGTTTGGGACGTGAAAAGTTGGGACATCACACACTGGTAATTAGGGTATTTTTCAGGATATTGGATGTTATGTGACTTTTTTGACAAAAATAAAAATGAAATATGTATTTATTATTAGAAATTAGTAGAACATCTGATAATACTCAACAATGAAAAAACACATTCGGCAGATACGAAAGAACTATGGCAAGAGATCTTTGACACTCCTTGGAAAATTCACCTTTTAATAGGGGTTCCCCCTTGCTCGCTTCGCTTGCCTGCCACTTCGTGTCTCTGCCACTCACGATGCGATGAGGGGGGCTGAAAAAACCCCAAGGAGACGCGGTTGCTCCTCTTAAACCCCCTTTTAAATGGAGATACAATGGGAAACAAATAGTTTTTTTTTACCTCCTTTTTGCTCGATCAGCTTCTGGCGTGGGTGCTGCTGCCGTGCCACGTGATCTGCATCTCACACGGCACTTCCAATATTTTAAAGCCTCCACAGCAGCTGTCCTACTCTTTGTCTTTTATTTCCGGCCCCTCAGGTGGTTAAATCTCTTGGCACAAAGTCTCGTCTCACGGGACGTGAGTTCTTGATATTTTAGCTTATAATTTAAAAACGGAATTAGACTCTGAAAATCTAACAAGATCACATTAAAGTTCGATAAATTCTGAAAAGAATGATGCCAACCACATATATGTAGGTTTTAAAATATTCCCGATTTAAATCGTGACAAAAAACGTGACATTAAAACATCACTGTTGCACTTTTAGGCTTAGGATTATATATATAGAGTAGATGATTATATAGCATCTTTCTCATTCTCAAGGTGCTTAATAGTAATACATTTTATTTTTAGAGCCTCTCTATCTCATGCTCAAGTTGCTATGAGGGGGCTGCTCATTGTGGACCATTTTGTTTGGAAATTTTGGATTTCTGATTTGGTTCTTGTTTGATTTTTGGTTATTGATTTTTCATTTTTAGCTTTTCTTATGAATATTCATGTTTTTATTATGTTTAGCAGTGGGTGGTAGTTCCCTGAAAAATTATTTTTTTTAATACTTGTCAAATAGTCTTACTCCATCAACAGAAATAGGCAAGGGCTCTCAAAATATGCATGCAGTCTGTTTAAGAAACAGCAATCTGTAGTGTCATTTCTGTCAATTCCTAAACTGAGCAAAAGGAAATGCTCTTCTTGGTAAAGGGTTGTCGTCTTTCTTTCATCTGAATTTACGCTCTGTTTTTTTTTTACAATTTTTGTCCCAAATTCAAATAATTTGATAATGACACATTTTAGAACTAACCTACATGTTGTTTTTTTAACTAAGAGTGTCCCGTTTCTCTCTTCTCTTCTAACTTTATAAGCTCCCCCAGACTGTTAGAATTGCACAGATGCTGCTAGAAACACGGAGCCTTGTCCTAGCATGTAGAAGTTCAATTAATATTTGTAGCACTTTTTACGTAACACAGTAAGTGTGCTTAAACAATGTTAGAATGTTCAAAGAACATGGCAACACACTGAACATTGCACCAGCTGCCACAGAGTAGTTACGGTCACGATCAACAGCAATGCACTAACCATGGATTTCTACAAAATTGCAAGGATGTTATTATTAAAACTGTAACTAAACAGCATATTTTTAAAGAAAATAAATTAAACTAGTGCCTTTTGTGAAATCCCACAAATTTAAATGTAGCAAGAAAAGTTCTGCTTGTTCCTCCTACACCCTATTCAGGTCACAATTGTTATATTGCAGATAATATGCAGAGTGCCTGATGTGGTCCGATACTCTCTGATGCTCCATACTGGCTCTTCACATTCTGCCACTACAAGTACCCGGCATTTGAAATATGCGTACAATACGTACCCCACTACCAGCAAATATTTAGAAACACACTTTTG